>NC_134753.1:13600000-13900000 GCF_050436995.1 Anticarsia gemmatalis | reverse complement strand
CGTCTCTTCTATTGTGGTGGTCAGGGACGCGTTCAGTCGATCGAAGAACTCGCCTACGGTGGTGTCGGCGCTGCCGGTGTCCTCGAATATCCGTTCGACGAGATGACTATCGATGCCGTCCATGTGAAGGCCGCGGCACAGCGCGAGCGCCTCGTCGCGGTCGATTCGTCGATTGTGTTCGAAGGGTTCGGCGGGCGCGATGTCGTCGCCCGTGTCGTGGGCGCTCGAGTCGTTGCGGCTCTCCATCGCGGAAGCGCTGCGACGACACCTCATCTTTTGACGCGCTCGTTTGTCGTCGGTGTCGAGGCGCGAGGCGGACGACGAGCGTGGGCTGGGCGGTTCGTCCGTGACGGCGGCGGCGCGCGGCGGCCGTGACCTTCGTCCGTACTTCTTGGACCCGAATACAAACTTAGGCGCGACCTCGCGGCCCGAGGAGTCGTCGTCGCTGTGCTGGGGCGGCGGCTCAGGTGGATGCGCAGCGGCGTCGGCGGCGACAGGAGCGGGGTCGCCGCTCGCGCCACCGAGCACGGCGAGAAGTCCGTTCCGAAATTGCGCGAAGGTGACCCGGTCGGAGCGTCGCTCGAACAGTGTGTTCACGAGGGCCGCGCCGCGGTCCTCGAGCTGCAATGCGTCACAAAGCTCATGTACCGCGGATCTGTCTAGGGCTTCCTCGTTATCTACGTCGAAGGTTTTGAACACTGTGTACAGCTGTTTTTCGTAACGATTCATGGACTCGGCGTCCATATCTAGAGAGTATTTTCGAGGACGATATGACCCCTTGCACGTTAATAACCTTAAACCTACATTGATTTACTTTACATATTGCAATCTAATAAATATTATGCTGTACTGTATCAACATCGGTCACATCCTAGATTCTGTCGTGACTTGTCAGTTGTCAGTGTCAATGTCAATGGGTACCGTACAGGTTATATTAGCAGTTTACGAAGAAAGTGTTGAATCAAGAAAAAAACATTGAACTAAAGAATAAAATTAATCATGAACTAATGTTTGAAATGGAATAAGTAAGTACCTATCGTATTGTAGCTAGCCACGACACTTCATTAAATCAAGATAATTTGCATTGCAAAGTAATCCAACAAAACTAAATTGTAAGCGTTTTGCAAAACTAACATGTTTGGCATTGAGACGCAATGACATATTTTTTGTCTTTGTCTTTTACTCGAAGATGGATATCGACTTGTCTCATTCATACCATGAACCTTGACGTTTCTTTACTTACAGCCGTACAGCGTTGTGATTGGCTGAAACATCCGTATCGTATGCGGTCCATTGCTGATTATTGCTGTTTAGAAGTTTTTATCTTTGTTTATTTTCCTGTAGATATCAATAAAAACACATTCTGTTGTTGTTTCTCGCAGTTTATAGAACAATAATTATCATTTGTACACAAGTGCGCCAAGCATTCATCATCGAACACGGTTTGCGACTAAGGTAAAGACTTTGTTTTTGTGATATCACCATTGACTATATTATTATAGGAATGAACATGCAATAACAACATCACAACAACATTATTTATTCAGATATCTTATCATTTTAGGTAACGTGGTCACAATGTGGGAGAAAATGAAAAAAGAAGAAAGAAACAATAAGTTTCAGCGCTTAAGAGAAAACGAGAAACGCATAGCGGTAGAAACTGTTGAAAACAATATGAAGTACACGAATGTGAAGCTACACAGCGCACACGGGTGGCGGGTGGCGGGGATCAGTGCGTGTCTGTTGTTTGCGTTTATAGTGATCATGTGTCTGAGCCAACTGTCCAAGATCAACTCGATCACGTACAAGAGCGTGTGGCGCACCTCGGCGCACGTCCACGTCTACACGTACACGCACCTGGCTCGCATCGCGCCGCACGCACTCCGCACCGCCGCCCTCGCAGACCTCAGCGACCTCAGCGACCTCACTGACACACGCCTGCCAGACCCATCCTCAGACAAAGTGGTATCCTGTTACTACAACTTACCCAATGAGTCTGACGAGCACCAGCTGATGCCCAACAGTATCCATCCTTACCTGTGTACTCACATCAATGTCGCCTTCGCGCGAATATTTAACAAGGAGATAACTCTTGATGATTCACAGGTGAGAAGTTTACAAGATGTTGTCAAACTCAAGCAACACAACCCCAATCTTAAGATTTTGCTGTCAGTTGGGGGTGCGGGCAACGACAGGGGCTTTTCTGATATGGTAGTTAACCATGCTTCAAGGAAAGTTTTTATCAAGTCTATCAAGAGAATACTGAGAAATTATACTTTAGATGGAGTGGACTTGGACTGGGAGTTTCCAGCTTTACACAATGTGCAAGTCGGAGGCCGGGAACGACAGCACTTCTCACAATTGCTACGGGAGATCAGAATGGAATATATCAGAGAAAGAAGAGACTACCTGCTGACTATTGCAGCTGCAGCTCCTGAGACTATTGTCAATATATCATATGACATAGATCAAGTGAACCAGTATGTGGACTATGTTAACATAATGACTTATGACTACCACTTCTATACCAAGTTTACCCCCTTCACAGGGTTCAATTCTCCTCTGTATGCCAGATCTACAGAGCACATGTATTTGGCCACTCTCAACATTAACTACACTGTGCACATGTACATGGATAAAGGACTCGACCCAAATAAAATAGTAGTGGGCATACCTACTTATGGTCACACCTTCAAACTGGTAAATCCTAATAATCCACGAGTCGGTAGTCCCGCATCAGGCTTTGGATCTATCGGTGGAGGTGGTTTTGTGAACTACCCGGACATATGCTCCTTCATTTCCAATGTGAGTAATGTGAACGTAAAGGAAGACAGCGACGCCAAGGTCCCGTACATGTACAAGGACTACGAGTGGGTCTCGTACGATACTCCTCAGAGCGTGAGGGAGAAAGCGAAATTCATCAAAGACAAGAAGCTGCGAGGAGCGATGATCTACTCACTGAACGCCGACGACTACGCGGGCCGCTGCACCGCCGGCCTGGCTCACGACACGAGGTTCCCGCTGGCAGAGTCAGTCAAAAATACACTCATTTATAACGGCACCGAGGCTTCGCAGCCGGACGGACGAGAGGATTGAGCGAACATCGCCGACGGAAGGATTCGCGACAATACATTCTAAACGCATTTATTTTAGAAAGTTACCTGCTTTTTCCTTGTCACGTAAGTGATTTTGTACATGGTGCAGTTTTTCATAATTCGAACGTAGGAGAGCACACGACACTAGCACACTAGCACAGTGCGGACAGCGGGCGGCGGAGGAGGCGCAGCGGCGGCCGCGGCCGTGGAGCGCCCACGCCGCTGACGCTCGATGCGGCGCCCGGCGGTCGGCGCGGCACTGGCGCGGCACAGCCCGCCACTGGCGCTCGGACCCGCCGCCGCGCTCACGCTGCTCGCTGTGCTCAGCCACACAGAACCGCACGCGCCGCATACATTATGCTTTTAATTAACTTTTACAGTTGGAAAAAATATAAGAATGTTACCTTACTGTTTGATTACCAGCGAGAATTTCCACTCCAACGAGTACGCCTAGGACGGCGTTGTTCCGCTTCGTGTTGCGATACCCTCCCGGTTGCGAGGTCGATGAATCATGATAATTCATCGTTACACCATCACTTACTAATATTTACCATCCAAATACTATCCAGACCGACTCCTAGTTAGTTAAGAATTGATGAAATAAGAATAGAGGCTGACGCACTGTACGAGACGTCACAGTAAGCAATAAAATGTGATAACTTATTATTTCATATTATATCTAAGTGTATTATTAATGTAAGATATTAATGCTATGGTCTCGAAGGTAATTCGACGTACTTTAATTTTTGTGTCGCCACTTGTTCTGCATTTCTTGCTGATTCGACGAGTGGTTGCTAGATAATGAGGTATTATTTTTGTTATATATTTTATGGAACGTTATGTATGATTTGTTTAATTTAGATAAATCTACAGCTAACATGAGCTTCGGCTTTCTTCAGTACTCTTCAAAATATTAAATAATACTATGATTGTTTGGAGTGGCGAGCCGAGGTCTCTTAGCGACTGTTAATTATTTATTAATTTTTGCTTTTATTTTTGTTAAAGAAGAGAGTGCAATCGGTGCCAAAGTTAAAAATATAAGTAAAGTAAAGAGTAGTTTTGACCGGCTCGTGGGTGTCACTTAAGTAACATGCGACTCTGAGGACGGTCAGCGAGGGCAAGCGTTGTCAACAATCGTTAGAATAGTTGCATAATGTTAATGAAACGAGACAAGCAGTTGACATTGAACACCATACTAGTGCACAGACTCGACGACGTGGGAGGAACTGCCGCCGAATGTTCGCTCGCACAGTCAAGGTCCCAGTTGTTTTGGAGCGAAGTTCCCACATGTTACACTTCAGGCACTTGGTTAATAACATCTAGACCGAAACAAGATAAGTGTCAGATCTAGATCCAGCTGAGCGTTCAACGCTTGAGCATTTAATATTTACCTGCCAGCGAGAGGAAGGGGAACCTGATGCCACACGATGTTCTCTTATTTGTTGCTAATACTACCAACCTACTTGATATTTTGAGCACAGTGAAGTTATAGTTACAACCATTTCAGGTTTATGGCAACAAATATTTATAGTTTCTTTATTCAGTAGGTTTAGCTGGTGTGATAATAATGTAATTTAATTTTAAGTTAACTTGTATCGTTAGGGGAACCCTATCTATGTCATGTACTAACACACTTCAGTAGAAAGTTCACTAAACATGTTAAATTCCAGTATCAGTGATATTGTTTGTGTGCATTATTATTGGAATAAAAGAACAATTAAAAATAGACAGGAAGCTCTTTTAATATGGCACTACCTTACAGTACGCGTTAGTGTTACACAATAATGTTCGAAGGCATCGCAGGTGCGCGGGGCGCGCTCTCCTCCGCGGGACCATGGCACTGACGTGTACTCACACGAAACACAACGTGTTCCTCAATCATTAACAAAATATTTATGTACGCGAGATGAGGACACGCCCCGCTAATATCCAACTCATTCTTTTCACCTTATCAATTAAGCTGCCAGTTCTATTACTATCGGGACAAATGATAACGAAAGCACCTAAATTACAATATTGTATGGTACAGTACAGATCATCCATTGACATCTACTATCACTGCTGGTGTTTGTACACAATGCAACCTGGCCACAACTACAATTAACTACCACAAAATCGGGCCGATTTCTTCATACCCATATTACTGAATCTCAACAAAGAACTGAATGAGAAAAATTTTAACAAAAATGAATTAGAAAATTCAATGAAGCCACCTGTACTGTATATACCTCTATATCCTGTATGTAAAATTAGTGCCATCTACATTCACTTAAAACTAAAGTAAACTAACTAATTTTATGGCTGAGTCAAAACACATCACAATAATATTTTGATGTTAGTCTCAACTATTCATCTGTGGAGAGGCACTGAACGTTGAGAGTGCACGTCTAATGCACTCACTAAATGTGTATCACGCGTGTGCGGCGTGACATTGTATGCACACTATGCACCATCAGCATGAGCATGATTGTAAGTGTACTAGCTCTGTGCCAAGTCATCATGAGCTCTGGCACTTTCTCTAACTGTTTCCTAACTTTGACTTACACTATAAAGTCCCAGTGATATGCGCTAACTCTGTATAATAAAATGTTTATAGTAACAAAACACTAACTCCAAGCCAGCAGCAGTACTCAACAAAGCAAGCAAAATAACATTATTGTAATTATTTGTATTTCTATCTAAAGTAATATTATTTAAATAATGTGACCAGCTTGAACACCTCATTTGTTCATAAATTATAATATAAAACAGTAAAATAAAAGGATTGTGAGTAAACAATGGAACCTGAGAGAGCTAACTTTAAACAAGTCAGAGTATTGTTCATAAATGCATGTGTAGCTTGACATGCTTACACAGATTTGCCACTCACATGAGTTTTCTTTTACAATAAAACCAAGTGTTCTTATTAAATGTTCCCTGTTTCTAGCTTGGTCAGGTTGGTCATGGACTCATGGTACACCCGAGACAGAGATAATATTTGTTTGTTGTGGTTTGTTCATAACAAGTGAGTTTCAACAAGCAGTCTTAAGCAATGATAAATGAGTAAAGAAAATGACAACAGATCCAAAGTACATTAAAATATAAGTTACAAAACTATAAAAGATCTATCAACTAACATAATGCTATGAATATTGTAAAAGGAATGTTGTGTACAGCAATAATTACAAACAAGAGCACTAGTGTGACACACATTCCTCCCTCAAACTTACTCTACTTCCTCAACTACCTGTTACACCTAACATTGTAGACTTCACACAAAATGTAAATTCATTCGTATCACAAACTATAGGTATATAATACTCTATACTTCTCTATGCGTATAATGATAAAGTTATGTATAATTGTTGAGTATCTAAATATTAGGATATGGCAACTTAACAACAACTTATTGTCTAGTGGAATACTCTATCAGCGAGTGGCGAGCGTCGCCACCGCCACTGGCACCTACCATCACCATACTCTTGTATTGTCTGCAGCACTCTCGTTACATGCCTACAAGTACAACACAGTACAAATACATGATATGTCAAGGCTTCTCAACAATGCTAAGCATTTCCCTCCCTCGTCTATAGCACAACAGGTGACAATATTGTCATTACAAATTTAGATCATTTTTAACTTAAATTTATGTGATGTTATCACAAACAAAAACTGTATACAACATAAAATATCAAGTGACTGGTCAATTTGAATTGTTGTGCACTAGGACAACATCAGCTATGCCTCGAAAGCTAAATATAATTGTAGTAACCATGTTTTGATGAAGCTTTCACACACTGCACAGTTTATAACCACCCTGAACCTTTTATTATTACCTACAGTCCAAGTACATCTACTACTATCTAATTAGTCAATAAATCATAGCAGGACGGCTCTGTCGACACAAGTGATCAATCATTATCATAAAAGCGGCAACATTTGATATGTGTAAGACTACCACACTCACAGTTGTATCAGACCATCGTGTGAGATACAAATACAGCACTTTCACTATCTGTCTATTGCTAGTTACTGGTGAACCAGTACATGTTGGTGTTGTGTTGCAATACACAAGGTGTTCATAGTGTACACTAATTTAGAATTTGAACAAAGTAAACAGGATCATGAGCCAACGGTAATGTGGAACTGCAGTGAAGTGTGGCGCGCTGGTGGCACGGTGTTACGTCTGCAGCCAGTGAAACATGAGGCTGTGCACCGTGGGGTAGTCGAGCTCGGCGTTGGGAGAGCTCAGGAACTCCTTGAGGTTCAGCGCCACGTCGCCCGACAGCGCCGCTTCCTTCAGCTCGGCCGCAGAGTGCGCCGAGTTGTCGTCGGACGCGCAGTCCGAGGAGGCGGCCGGCTCCCGCCACTTGTCGTCGTAGTTGAGATCGCACAGTGTTGGGGGCTCGTCGCCGTCACTGAACTCTTCCTCTAGCATGAGGGTGCGCGACTTGGAGCGCCCCGCGTCGCCGTCGTTGCTGTCTCTGCCTCCGCCACCGCCGCCGCCCTCGTGCTGCCGCCGAGCATTCTTTAGCGCTCTATATCGTCGGGATCGTTCTCGCTGAAGTCTTCGCTTTCTCTCGTCTGCTCGCTCTAACTCCTCGGGGGTTTTCTTCAGAGAGTTCTTTCCGAAAAAATATCTCATAAATGACTCGTCACAGTTCCGTTTTGATAGATAACTAGCCATTAGCTTGTAGTAGTATTGATTATCCATTTCGTTGATATGTTAAATAATAGATTATTTTCACTTTTCGTCACAAAACAATAAATTTATGCAGATATTCTCGAAATTGCGAAATAAAAATAATGAGAACGCGACAGTCGCTGACGTGACGTCACTGTGTCACTGACATTTCAAAACGTTTAGTTGCTTTGTTTTTTGAAGTGGTCATTCGATGTTTTTCTTGTGATTTTATCTATTTCTGTGATTTTGTACGTGAGTTGCAAATGAATATAAAATATAAACAATTTAAATTACAAAAAAGAAGATATTGAAATAGCGATGCGACCGCAACTTGATTTAGCCACTTATTTAGAACTAAGGAATTTTACATGAATGATTTTATATTATTTAATAAACAAACAAACTGGGAAAACAAGCGTAGATCACGAAAATAAAAGATGTTTTGTCTTGACTTAGACAATAATTTATTTTAAAAACTATATCTATCATTTTAAGAATCAGAAGACGGCTATCTCGGTCCGCTTGACGGCGGAGAGGCCGTCGTCCCACGTGAGCATGGCGCCGAAGGAGAAGTAGAGCGCGACCGCCGACAGCATGTGCCACAGGTCGTGCGAGTCGTAGAACTGCAGCACGCGGCACTCGTGGTTGCGCTGGCGGGACAGCGCCGGCGTGCTGGACCAGTCCGAGCTGCCCGACTGGAAGAAGTACAGCGCCGGGGCCCACGCCGCCGCCGCCGCCGCCAGGTACCCCCACGCGTACCAGCGCAGGCGCTCGCCGTGCAGCAGCTTCATGCTGAGGTAGAACACCATGTGTAGCAGCGTGTTGCACAGCAGCACGCTCAGCAGGTGGCTGGCGAAGTCCGCGCTCTGCGTGAACAGCCCGTACAGCGCGAAGCCCCAGTTCACGGCGTTGGCGATCAGCAGCATCACCAGCCGCGCCGTGTACAGCGGCCGCACGCCCGCCTGCGGCAGCGAGCGCAGCCCCCGCGCCGCCACCTGCAGGCTCTCCTTCTCTGTGCCGGCGACAACGGGTTAGTGCGCGCCTCGCATCGACACGGGTGAACAGTACAGGGAGGTATATATACTTACCGAACCGGAACTGTCCCACGTAGTAGATGCGCAGCGACAGCATGAGGAACGTGAACACGTGCAGCACCGTGAACATGCTCCAGAACAGCGGCCCGCCGCCCAACACGCCCCACACCACTGGAACACACGCGTCAGGGGCTCTTAAGATTTAATTCAATTCGACATGAACACGCCTAGAGGGAATAAACCGTGCACAAAAGGTAACTCGTTTGACTTGTCCAGTTACGTAAAGAAGTCTCCAATAAAGTAGCAAGATATAAGTAGCAGTAGGTACATAATGTAAGTGTGATGTAGTTATGTACCGAGCATGATGAGCACGGCGAGCACGCCGAAGGTGGCGTGGGCGCGCGCGTTGATGTCGGGGTGACGCGACTGGTAGATCTTCACCATCGACAGCACCGACAACACGTACATGAACGACGTGTCTGCAACATACGACACATGTATATAAGCTGCCTTAGTACAGTTTCAAACAAGAATTATGGAAATTAACACTATAGCAGGCAAGTTAGTAGAAATGAGTCCTTGTCGATATTGCCCAAATCCGTTTTAGAGAAACCAACTATTAATACGATTATGATTGGTCGGTGGATATACGTATATGTCCAAGTGAGCGTTTGTACGTTACCAAACTGGAAGTTAAGTCCGTTGGGACAGATGTGGTAGGTGGCGGAGAGCAGCGCCACCATCATCATGGCGGCGCCCAGCGACGACAGCAGCCCGTAGTGCGCCGGGATGCCGTACTCCTAACACATCACAATATATACGTCACACTTAATATATGGTTCGTAGGAGGGGCGGAGAAAGTAGATCTTATCTGAGAGACTGCGGCCGCAGAAGTAAAGTTTATGAATAGTTACTTTACCGTTTGTGATTCAAAATTCTTTTTAATCACCTACACACATTTTTAAGTTGCCTGACGCTTCGGTGCAAGTTAAATTAACGTGAAAGGTTTAAAGTTACGGTCGGAACGGTATCGATTAGTTGCAAAATGTGAAGTTTCGTCAATGGCAGTGGACCGGTGCTGCTTACCTCGTGTCGCGGTTTCCGTTTTCTCCTCATTTTTCTACGTCGTACTTGTAGCATGAACAGCGCTCCCAGCAGTAAGTATCTGTAACAGAGCATATATCGTTACCGGGTGCCGGCGGGGAGAGCGGGGAGGGCGCGGGGCGGAGGAGGAGCACGCACCCGATGTTGCTGTAGACGTGGTTGAAGTCGGAGATGGAGCCGGCGGGGTGCGCGCACAGGAAGTTGTAGTAGCAGATGTCGAGCGAGCCCGACACGTTGAGCACGAGCTGGAAGGCGGCCACGAATTGCACGACGGGCAGCGCGTAGAACAGCCCCACGGTGTACAGCGTGTACAGGTAGCGGTCCGAGCGCGCGTGCAGCACCCGCGCGTGCCGCCGGGACAGGGCCGCCACGTGCAGGCGCGCCGGGAGACCGAAGGGCCGCGGCGCGGGCTCGGCCGCCGCCGGCGCCGGCGCCGACGTGATCTCCTGCATCACGAGAGACGAATTATAAAAAGCACAATGGTTTTCATTAAAAAGCTCACACAATATGTGAGGTGTTCTACCGGTCCGGCGTTAGCGTCAACGAAGTACACGCCGTTCTGAGGCGGCGGTCCGCCGGCGCCGTTGCTCACGGGCGCGGGTGTGGTGTCGGGGCCGGCGTCGGGCCCGGCGGGGAGGCCGCTGCCGGGGCCGGTGGGCGTGGCGGTGGGCGTGGCGGTGGGCGTGGCGGCGAGCGTGGTGGCGGTGGCGCGCCGCACGGGGGGCTCCTCCGCGTCCTCGTCGTCCGTGTCGCTGTTGTCGCTGCTGTCGAACGTTGCGTCTGTGACGTACGAAATTAATACCTCAATTAGATCGACAAATTATCTAAAATATTAGTAAAAGCCGTTCACCGATAAATGTGAGTGATTAATTGAAAAACTATTACCGGAGCCGCGTCGTCGTCGCCCCGGGGTCGTGGACATGGTGCTCTCCAGCTCCGAGCGAGCGGCTTCATCCGGTTCTGAGGAGAGATAAATACTGTAGTTACGATGCGTGGCTAACGATTGAGTAATCAATAATACAAGAAATACAAAGCTTTCTGAAACGGAAAAGGGTGCATTGTGCTCAACACTCATGTAGTGGTCTGAAGCTAATCCATTATGCCATCGTTTACATTAGCATCTAATACCCGGTCGATAAATAGCTACCGGTTCGACAGAAAAACTCCGTGCATAGAAGTGTTACAACTATTAATGAAGGTGCCGAAGTGAGATCGGGTGGAGGAGTTATAATGAGCAGGGCGTGTATAGGTATACGTACTGGGCGCGAGCACGGCGCGCGGGCCCACGAGCGCCCGCCAGCGGGGCAGGCGCTGCGCCAGCACCAGCGCCCCGAACACCACGTAGAACAGCACGAACAGCGCCAGCGACACGCCCGCGCCCACGAAGTACTGCGCGCGGGACAGCGCCGGCTACACACACACACACACACACACACACACAATACAATCAATTGAGTCTTCTTAATACAGAAATAGCGCAATTTTATCTAAAAATTGTTACCGATTTCTCCATAATCCCTCATTCAATTGGAGGTTGCGGTGACTCGCCGTGTTACCTACCTTGATGTGCAACGTGAGCGTCTTGGTGGTGGAGTGTCGGTGCGCGAGGCGCGAGTGCTCGCTGGCGGCCAGCACGGCGGCCTCCCACAGCCAGTCGTCGGCGTCGGGCGCGGGCTCGCGGCACGCCGCCGGGCTGTCCCGCACCAGCGAGATCACGTAGAACCCGCGCGGGTACGCGCTGCGCTGGAACCACACCACACACCATATAACGGGCACTGGCAACCGACCCGCTGGTATTTTAGCCGCTCACAACTACCTACGTTTTTAAAAACAATAGCAACACATCGACTATGTTGTATCCGTGGTATTCAAACTCTTCGACTATTTCCAAGCAAAATCCCATCAAAATCGATTCAGGGGTTAATCGAGAAAGTAAAACAGATAAACAGACAAACTACTGCATTCGTAATATCGGTTAGGATTTGCAGTCTCTAAGTACATCGACAACATGTTCTTGTTTGTTTTGAATAACATCTGTACTGTGACTTACTGAGAAGAATCCTGGGCAGCATTGTAATCAGAAATATGCATTAAAATATCACTCAACACATATAATGATGTAACAAGAATAGATACCAGTTGAAGATGGAACAAAGACCATGTGAGAGTATTGAGTAGGATGTATTACCGAGAGCTGCGTGCCGCCGGACCTGAGCACGGTCATCCTCACCGTGCTGGCCTCGATCAGGTCCAACGTCTGCGCTATCGGACACTGAAACATTCACAACACACACTTATCACACAATCTACAATGAAGGAAAAACATTCTACTTATGTTTTTAGATATATTTTAAGACAACTCCTGCAGTTTGTACTCTGGAGATTTTGAAAACATGTAAACAAACGATACAAAGTACAATAGGTCCTGAAACTATATAATATATGTTTGACAACATAAACATTTGCCGCAAGTGATAATCGAACTCACGACATTAGCACTCGGAGGTAGTGTCACAGGCGTGGTGACTACATTTTATATAATGCTTCGGATATCACTAAATTCTGCTATCAAACCATTTTATGCTGGGCTTGTTCATGCATTAAATGTAACATTTAGCTCCCTCCCTCTTAGACAAACTCCTCAATGTGCTAGTGGATGGTGTGTAGCAACTAGTGTACTGTAGAAGTATAGCAAGTATACGGACCGTATAGTTCTGTATGGCGATGGTGGCGCACACGTCGTCGTCGGACTCCACCACGAGGCGCACGCTCGTCTGCTCGCCCTCGAACTTGTAGTAGTGCACGCGCGGACCGCCCTGCAATAACACATAACACGGACCTTCATATTAACATTATTCCACTTGTACCAGTTACGTACGAGGATAACCAAATTGTGCATATTTCAGAAAGTTTATGCTTTCATCATCAGATCATTAAAATTAAATCGGGATCAAGAGCACGACGCACGCATTACGTACATCCACTACCGCCTACATATTCAATTAAAAAAAAAAGCCTCATTTCGTGTAGCTTCTGTAAGACTTGACCTCAATACTGATAGTCTGAGTGATTAAGTTGTGTGCACGTGTACCTGCACGATCTGCAGCGGCACGCGCTGGTCGAACGTCAGGCGCCAGTCGCGGTCGGGCGCCACCAGCAGCTCCAGGAGCGCCGTGGCGGCGCACGACGCGCCCACGTGCAGCGCCAGCGCGCCGCGCGGACTGCCCGCCGCGTCGGCCTCCTCTGCGGGGACCAGCAGGGGAACTAATTAACTTTATGAATTTGAAGATGATTTAAAAATAAATAAATAAAAAATAAATTTAACCCATTATTGTCCCACTGCTGGGCAAGGTTCTCCTCCCGTAATGAGGGAGGGGTTAGGCCTTGAGTCCACCACGCTGGCCGAGTGCGGGTTGGGGACTTTGCATGCCCTCAATAATTGTTTTAAATAAATTTTAGGCATGCAAGGTTTTCCTCACGATGTTTTCCTTCACCGTTGGACAGAGCATGTGATAATTATTTCTAATACACACATAACTCCGAAAAGTCATTGGTGTGTTGCCTCGGGTTCGAACCTGCGACCACTTGCGTGGGAGGTGTCAACTTATACCACTCGGCTATCACTGCTTAAAGTGATAGACTGCGTGAAGATGATTTAAAAAAATAAAAAGAACTTTAGAATATTGGGTTCCCGAATTTCTCTATATTGCTGCTATATTGTGGCACACTAAAACGCGTGTACTACAGTAGAGATAGATACTGACCGCAGTCGGGGCGCAGCGCCTCGCCCTGCACGCTGTCCTCGGGGCACAGCGTGCGTTCCTGCTCGAACAGCAGCGTGGAGCCCGACAAGTACGGCAGCTGCCATGTCGTCGCTCCTGCAAGTGAACACACGGGCAACGCTTAAAAATCAGTTTTGTAAAGACTACCAGAATTTTTGAGTTAGAAAATTTATTTTTACTTTACATGATGGCAATGTTTATAGCTTCTTACAATGGAAGATGACAGCCTCTATTTATCTACTTGTTAATAAAAATGCAGGGTGCAGAATATATTGTGTAAGTAAGTATTGTAATTACCAATTCTCCTCCTGGCGGTGACGAGCAGCGGGTGCGCGGTGTCTCCGCCGTCCGTGCGCATCCACACGCGACTCGGCCACAAGCCCTGGTCACCGCTCTACATACATACATACATAAATAAATGATCAAGTAGTTATTAATATACAAAATGATCATTCATATTAAACTACAAACATAATCAGTTTGGAATATCACTTCAAGTGTTTAGTTGTGTGTGAAAGGATCTGCAAATTACTCGATGAGAGAAGCACATTTTGAAAGCAACGGTGTAGAACCAGAGACGTATGTATTTGTAATATTTAATCAGCGTCTCAAGCAAGAAGAGTCGTTGACTGACTAAGTTGAAAGCTACAAGTGTAGGCAATAGGCATGCGTGATTTTGAGGACAAAGACTAATAAGTAGATATTATTCATCTTCATGTTTATCTTAGAAACAAAAACTTTCAACAACAGATTTATCAGTGGGTGTATAGAAATGAGCCGAGTCATGTTGAGATAGAATGTTCCGGGTGCGATTGTCTCCGCGGAATTAATCGCGGCTCCGTGAATTATTGCCTTTTAGTGAACTATTGAACTCGGTAATTGTTTTTTGAGGCTAAATTAAATAAAGATAAGTATTGGTTTTTACATTACGTCAGTAAGATATTTGTGAACTAATTCAATAATTCAGACTAAATACCCAAATGATCATTGACGTGGCATCTGTAGCATTTGCTTGAAATTAAACTCTACGTTAAAGAGTACGTGAGGTCATGTACATGGGCACAGGTACCAACCAGTACGTACTCTATACAGGGTGTATCATCGCACGTATTTTGTTATTATGCTTAAGCTGCAAGTTTGTCTGCTTGCTTATATACCTACTTATGTTCTCGGCGTGCAAGAGTGTATAATATAGTGTGCAGTGGAGGTCGTGTTACTCACCGGCACAAAGTCTAGTATGTACTCGACGGAGGCGTTCACCTCCAGCTTGTTGACCACCTCGAACTGCAACCTGTCGGGACATCAGCTGTCAGAACAACCTTATAACTAGTAACTATGGTCGCAGCAAAAGCCGGCACAGATTCCCTCTAGCCATCCATTTAAATACTTTAGTATTAAAAGTTGACAAATCGTTGTGCCGCTATCGTATAGACACGGATTCCAGTATAGCCATGACATAAGTGATAAGTAATACCGGCTAAAAGATAGATAGCATATTTTGGTAAATTCAGCAATGTGTTTTTAAAATTGATAAAGGTTAGTCTAAAAGACATGAATTGATATACTCATGGATAAAGCTGTAAGGTGAAGCATAAAGGTATGTGTCCTCACTGTTTCCTGATGACGGTGACGCTGGTCTGCGCGCGCGCCCCCAGCAGCGCCGCCAGCACCAGCGCGCACACACACACGCGCATGGCGCACACACACACACACGACACAGACACTGTACACACAGGGCGCAGCTCACGCACACATGCCAGTGGGCAGGCTGCAGCTCCAGACGGTCGCACGTGTTCCCGGCGTCGTACGACCGCTGCTTATTGTTCAGTGTCCGGCACAAGTGCGCGACCACTCTTATCTACCTATCTCGCCGTTCGCATGATAACCAGATATGGATATATGTGATTCATTGAACGATTTAGCGGCTATTATATGTGTGTCGATCGAGCCGCTAAGGTCAACTTTTTAACGATAAAGTGTCCCAAACAAACGTTATAACTCGCGCTGATAATACGAGTGTCAGTCGATAAACGCGACGCGAATTCGCGTATCGCGAGGACAGTGCCCGTCCGTCGTCCACTAACTAACACTGATATAAATCAGGCGATGGACGACACGCCATTTCTTAAATCAGATGATTTTTATTTTCTTACTTTTACTAAGTAATTAGTTCAGCAGGTTATCATTGTAACTGATTGATTTTTCCTTGTAATACTGTGAATTCACAGTGACATACTGATGTTCGGTGGTATTTTAACAGGATTAGTGTGGCGTATCTAATCTAATCTGCAGTACAAATAAGAGCGTTTTGGTGTGAATCAGACGCAGGCAGCGCGGCGCAGGGCGCTATTCGTACGACGCGTACAATCAATACGCGAGTGGTTATCGCTCACCTACTTACTGCACTACATATCTACTAATAGATACTGCGCCGATATTTATGTACTTGTTTATTATGTTTCAATCATATCTGATTGTTCTGTGGTTACAATTAAAACTTTACACTGCAAAGAATAAGGTTTTATCAGAGCTAGGAACTATTTTTTTTTGCAAATTACTACACATTCGATTTTTCTTAATGTTGTGTGTTCTGCACCGACAACGTGCACACATACGTGCACGTATATTCACACGCGAAATCGTACAACTTCAATCAGACAGAACATTATCAACATACGTAACTGTAAAATTAAATAAAAAAAAATAATAAGACAATATAGCGTGAGAAAATAATTTATTGAGTATAGCACGTGTACCGCGTGTACCACGTGGCACGTGTGAGTGTGTTCAGTGCTTGGGCCGCGGCAGGCGCGAGTAGCGCAGGCCCAGCTCGTCGGCCACGAGGCGCACGGCCTCCAGGCACTGGTCCAGCTGCGCGCGGGAGTGCGACGCCGACAGGCAGAACCTGCACGGTACAAGCACACAGTTTCAATACTAGCATCCTAGGCAGAATAGTAAACAAATAGTTTCAAGCGAAGATCTGTAGGCTCACTACCGGCTGTACTGTCGGGTATAAGCCTGCAGTGCTTCGTTATACCACGGGTGAATAGCCAGTGGCCTCGAAACAAAGAGAGGAAGTATGTGTAGTATAGACGTAGAGGAGGAATGATATTTTAATTGTGTATAAACAACATAGAAATAACGAAAATGGGGCAGGGGCCTTCACTATGCCCAGAAGAGAAATGATGCATTTTTAGGCATGAAAGTATGAAGTATAATTCAAAATTGTTGTCGAAATCTATAGATGGTGACTTTTGAAAAGTGATTTTCATTTTTATTAATATTTTATCGGATAGCGAACAAAAAACGAATGTATTGGTAAGTGTTGGTACAATTTCGAGTATACATTACATAAATAACAGCTTGTCTAATAATAATATGTAAAATATCGAGGACGATAAGATTAGATACCGCAGTTACTCATAACTCATACAGCTACATATTACTGCACGCCCTAATGTTTATTGCAATTTATAACACAAATCGTTCACGGTGATGAGTCACAGATAATTTAGGAGATTGCTGTGTAACCAATAGTCAGCAGATTTTAGTATGAACTGATAGATAAATTGATATATTTTGGAAATATTTAAAGAATTAGGTCATGTCTTTGCGGTTGATGGATAAATATAATGTTTTCTTCAGTGGGGACAGTAGCGGGTTTAAAAAAAAATGTACCTACGTCGTCGTCGGGACAGTCTAAGAAACTTTGGCGTGACAATCTAGATCTCTTTTAATAGTAATCGGATACGCTTAACAAAAAATAGGGTGGATTGGAAAAAAAATGTGGAGGCCTTTGCCAAGCAGTGGGACAGTACTGGCTAATAAAAATAAGTATAAGTACCGTATCCGCGCCTTGTTGAGCGGCGTGGCGGGGAAGCCCACGCCCACCGTGGCGATGTGGCGCGCCGTGAGTCTCTCCACCGTGGCCGCCATCTTGCTGAACGTGTACACCAGCATGGGCACCACGGGCGAGTCCGCGTGCCCGAACAGCACCACGCCCATCTCCGTCAGCCTGCACGCGACAACATATTTAGTTATTTACTGGGATTCTATTAAAGACTTAGTTATACATTAATTTAGAAGAAAAAAATAACTTCAGGATCAAAAGGACGACGACGATTTAGTGTGCAAATTTTGAGTATATTAGTCTGAAATCACGTCAGTGGTTTGGCGATATAATTATGTTCTGTCATATGTTTTCTCATTCCGAAATCAAAACTTTCGCTTTTGGCATCTTTAAAGGTCTTTTACATATTTTAGAAGGCGTAACGCATTATTGATAAAAGGGAACTGGTTACTTTTTCCGGAAGTAGTGCGTGTTGTCCCGGAGCTGCCTGACGCGCTCCTGGCCGGCGGGGGTGTCGAGCGCGCGCATGGCGGCCAGCACCTGCGCGGCCACGGGCGGCGCCATGGCGTGCGCGTACGTGTGCGCGTGGCCCGCCGCGCGCACCCACTGGATCAGCCGGGATGAACCTGGCGAAATACAGATATAAACATCAACAATTCTCCATAGAAGTTGGCAGAGACCAAAAAATGCCACTCGTTACGATTCTAACGCATCCATACATGTTGTCATACGACATGTTCTATAGTAAATTGCTTTCGTGATTGTGCGATATACGAGAACTTGTATCGTATTATTATCCCTTAATTGAATTAATCCAAATTCATAGACACCAATATAGACTCTCATAATTCTGTACTTAGCAAACAGTATAAAATATTAATAACATACCGGCGATGTACCCGCCGGCGGCGCCGAAGCTCTTGGTGAAGGTGCCCATGAGCACATCGACGTCACGGGGGTCGACCCCCGCGTGGTCCGTGACCCCCCGACCGCGCGGGCCCAGCGCGCCCACCGAGTGCGCCTCGTCCAGGTACAGCTGCAGGCCCAGCCGCTTCTTCAGCGCCACCAGCGCCTTCAGCGGGCAGATCGAACCTTCCATACTGTATACACCCTCCACTACCTGGAATGTACAACGTTTTTGTTACAAATATAAATCTTATGTGTCTAATGCTATCACATAGTTATTCTTAATTTAAGCGAAGCGGTTTAGAACGTTTAGTCTCTCTTTTGGTTCCGTAGTATGGTTCTGCGACGGCATCGATAGTGTTCATGTAAACTTTACGTCGTAGGGAGGTGTAGTTACGCTCCAGCACTACAGTTTACAGTCGTCTGAATAAATTTTAATATTCAGGCAAATGACTGCAGTGGTCTGTGTGTGCACTCACAATGACGATGTTCCTCCAAGTCCCCTCGGCCACGGCGGCGCGCGCCAGCGTCTCCAGGTGGCGCAGGTCGTTGTGGCGGAACACGCGCACGCGCGCGCCCGCCAGCCGCATGCCCAGGATCAGCGACGCGTGGTTGGCCTCGTCGCTCAGCGCCAGCGTGCCCGCGCCCAGCAAGCCCGGGAGTGCCAGCGTGTTCGTCGCGAACCCCATGCCTACCACTATCGCCGCCTGGAACGTACACAACGTGTTCTTTTATATCAAGACTTCCAAAACTACATATTCAAACAACAATAATAATTAACGAGCCCAGTAAAAGAAAGTCAAAATTGTAACCCTTAAACAAAATAATACCTGTAGAGCTCTCCATAATTCTTTAGCGAGGGTTACCCTAATATTATTACAGATTTTGGATTGTAGGAAGATGTCAATCTATTTGATGATGATAGTCCATCACAGCCTTCTGTAATACTTCAGCAGTACAAGTGGATAACGGAAGTGTGTGCTACAGTATTCAGTGTTTGGAAGGCTATACCTCAACGCCGAGGAACTTGGCGGTGTAGGCCTCGAGGTCCCGGTGCAGCTGCGTGTCGCCGAGCTCGGCGCGCGGCGCGGCCAGCGCCAGGCCCAGGCGCCGCGCCGCCGCCGCCACGTGCGGGCCCGTGCCGCCCGCGCCGCCCGCGCCCTCCGCGAACCCCAGGTAGTTGTACGAGCCCAGGTTGATGCAGCGCTGCTCCACGCCCGTGAACCTGCCGCACAACACACGCAATACATTAGTCATGTCGTTTAACACTATGTACTGACTATCGTATCAATAGCAGATCGCATGTTCGACGTGGAAACATAAAACGAAACCATAGATATATACAAATTATGCGGGGAAGTTGCAAAATCTTTCCAACTCTTATTTTTTATTGTTGAGTATTTAGACGTTTTCTTTGGGTCTGATATGGTATTCAACAGAATCTAATTAAACTAATATCAAGTTTACATGAGTCTAAACACGTATGGAATTATCAACAGGAGTGATACTATCTACTAACACAAAAATAAATATAAAACAAACTCTACCAACAGATTGAGTAAACTGAGCTTACTTTGTACCCATTATGTCCCATATCGTGTCTCGTTCAAACTTTTTATTTCTGAACATAATAAGAAAAAAAACTCGTAAATAAATATTTCAGAAGAAAAATTTAACAAACAAAAGTAAATGAAATAAAACCGTTTGCCTATAGCACATGAATAATGGCAACAAATTTAAAAATAATATATTCGTGAATCTTGCTTTAATCTAAATTTAATTGTCGAACAGGACGTACGTGAACACGCACGCTCGTGTGCCCGTACGTGCACGTTTGTACTAGACTATCTAAAGAATTTGTATTATTTGTAAAGTTATTGTGTAAATGTATTGTTTATGTTTACCTAAAGGTCCAGTTATGATCGTCACTGCAGCGCTCCTTGAGCGTGAGCTCGGCGCCGGGCGCGGAGCAGATGGGCCGGTTGAAGCAGTGGCGTACGCGCCGGTACACGTAGCGCGAGAAGAACTGCTCGAACGGGTCGTACAGCGGCGCGTACCCCTGCAAACACAACACATACAACATTACTACAGGAATTGTAGATATTAAAACAGTTACAAACAACAGCCCGCTAATTCAAAAGTGGAACGTTCCCAGAGTGTTTTTAAATTCACATGTACGCTTGGATAATTAAAGCCTTACCCTCTTATTTATAAACACACTATAAACCTATTTTAGTTAAAAAACTACTTTTTCATTTCGCTAAGGAGTGAAAAAAACATAACAGTTTATAAGCCTTTCATCACTTCATATTTTATATGAATAAGAGGCTAACTTAAAGGGAAGAACCGTACCCATCGTCGGAATCCGAAACAGGTAAATTTGATTTAGTGGAATCATGTTATAATTAGAGGATAATTCAAGCCCACCAGTGAATAGAGTGTCTATACATCAACTGAAATATCAAAATGTATTTTGCTTGTAAAACTAAAAGTAAGTTATTGCATAATAGTTAGTAGTTAACTAGTACTTTGAAATCAATCAAGGTGCGATCACGGCATATTTGACACATAGATAAGTAGCGCGTCGATTAGATACCGTTCCCCATTATATTGATACTCACTATCAGTACAACGGTAAGAGTACAGGAGACTCGAGTGTACTCGCACTCTACTCTTACACAATGAGTCATACATCGACGTACACAAACACTTCATGTTACGTACCCAAACGTCTTGGGAATTAATATGAGTCATGCACAAGTTTTAAGGAAATAACGATACCAATGATTTTAAGAAAAATACAGTCACATAGTACGACGGTGCATACTGTGTGGAAAAGAGATAGTGCTATCACCGATCTCCTCTCTCCCGGTTCACTCCGTTCCCGTAAACTCCTAGACATCATTAAGTCCGCCAGTCTGCATGTTCTACCACTGAATGCCACTCATCACAACACCGAAGGCGATGATACATGGTTGGACCTAATGATTACGTCTGCTCCCACCCTTGCCCCATTTTTTGGTCAATACCCTGCCCCTGGTTTCTCTCATCACGACCTAATTCATTTGTCCTATATCCTCAAACCTCCCAAATCCCGTCCCAAGGTTCTGTACAGACGCTGCTTTGGGCGTATGGACGTAACTAAATTGTGTAGCGACGCTGCGAAAATCGATTGGGAGCAGCTAACGACAGCCCACACAATCGATGACAAGTTAGGCATTTTTTACAAAGCTGTTATTGGGCTGTTTGACGTCCATGCGCCCGTCAGAAAAGTGAAACTCAAGCGACCGCCTGCTCCCTGGATGACTGAAGGAGTTCGTATGGCCATGAGGCGTAGGGATAGGGCATTCGCAAAGTTCCGCAGAGACCGCTGTGATGACAATTGGGTTCGGTTCAAAGTTGCAAGGAACAGATGCAATCAGATGGTACGCAATGCTAAACGCCGACACATTCTCAGTAATCTATCTTCTTCTTCCCCTGCTGATATCTGGAAGTTCCTTGGGACTCTAGGTATCGGCAAACACCGTAGTAACGATCCACAGTGCACGGTTGGTTTGGATGACATCAATACCCACTTCACTTCCTCTGTACCTTTGGATCACCAAACCAAATGCAACACCGTTCGTGCCCTGATGAATTTACCTCGACTAAATTTCGAATCCTTTTATTTTGCCCCAGTTACACCGGAAGATATTAAGAAGATTATCCTGTCAATTAAGTCCAATGCAGTGGGCGCCGATGGCGTTAGTCGTCATATGGTCGTCTCTGTCTTGGATCATCTGCTCCCCGCCATTTCCCATATCATAAATTTCTCCCTTACCTCTGGTACTTTTCCTTCTCTGTGGCGCAAAGCCTACATTCTACCGTTGCCAAAAACTCCTAATCCCTCAAGTCCAGCTCACTTCCGCCCCATATCGATTCTCCCTTTCCTCTCCAAAGTGCTTGAGGCCTGTGTACACAAGCAACTAACACAGTTTGTGCTTAATAACAACCTCCTTGACCCACTTCAATCTGGGTTCAGACCAGGTCATAGCACAACTTCCGCCCTCCTAAAAGTGACTGGCGATATTAGGGCAGGCATGGAGGATACTAAAGTCACCGTGGTGGCTTTGGTTGACTTCTCGAACGCCTTTAATACCGTCAGTCATGATATCCTTCTCGCCATCCTTTCCCATCTTAACATATCTTCCGGTGCGCTGGATTGGTTTTCCTCGTATCTTCAAGGACGCCAACAGTCGGTTCACATCGGTGAATCTTCATCGAGCTGGCGTGAACTCGACACTGGCGTCCCACAAGGCGGCCTCCTCTCTCCACTATTGTTTTCAATTTTCATTAATCTTGTGACTAAAAACCTTCAGGGAGCGTATCATCTGTATGCGGACGACTTGCAACTCTACTCGCAAGGAACAGTGGATTCTATAGCCTCAGTTGTCGCCACGTTAAATAACGACCTCGAGCATGTCAAGTGTTGGTCGATGAAATTCGGCTTGGCTGTTAATCCTACCAAATGCCAGGCTATAGTTGTAGGAAGTAATCGTAGCATTAGTAGGTTAGATACTATGCAGGTACCACCAGTTGTATTTAATAGCTCTACCATAGAACTGACAACTACCGTAAAAGATCTTGGCCTGTACTTGGACTCAACTTTAAGCTGGAGAGCCCAAGTTTCTAATGTTTGTAAAAGGGTCACTGGCATACTGAGGGCTCTTTATCGTCTTAAGAACTTTTTACCTTCTAGGACTAAAGCTATGCTTGTGCAGACCTTAATCTTCCCTCTGATCGACTATGGTGATGTGTGTTACTTTGACCTGAATGCAGATCTCCTCAACAAACTAGACCGTCTTCTTAACAACTGCATTCGATTCATCTTCAACCTCCGCAAGTATGATCATATATCTACTTATCGCTCCCAACTTAGGTGGCTGCCTATTCGTGAGCGTCGTCACTTACGTGCACTCACGACTCTCTTCTCTTTTCTCTCTTCTTCTACTCCCCCAGCCTACCTAACTCCCTACTTTCAATATCTGTGCGACAATCACAACCGTAACCTCCGTTCCTCAAACAATCTTCTTCTTCTATGTCCATCTCACACTTCTGGGTTTGTCAACTCTTCCTTTCCTGTCCAATCGGTTTTATTATGGAATGCGCTACCTCTTGAAATCAGGACGTCCACTAACCGTCATACGTTTAAGAGCAAAGTGCGGAATTTCTTGTTAAAACAAGTAGCAGAATCGTCACACTCGTCTTAGTTTTTATTTATGTATATTTATTATTCATAATATATATATTGTATAATTCAGTATATAGTTTATTTTATTATTTATTTATGTATATGGGTATATATATGTATTTAATATTTCTTATTTGTTAATCATTATGTATGTATAAACCTATCTATATTTAAGTACACGTACATACATGACCTTATTTTTATTTATTGGTAAACCTGGTTCTTAACTTCCTTTATTTTTATTTTTTTAAACACCTACTTCTTTCAATCTCTGCATCACCCTAAGGTAGACTGGTAGATAATGCCTTTGGCATTAAGTCCGCCTATATACACATGTATATGAAGTTTAAAATAAATAAATAAATAAATATATGGCATGTATAATTATATCCTTCTCTAACAATGGAATTTGGATAGCTGCAGAACGTTCAAGTTTTGCTATGGCTCCAGTTCATATATTTTCATGGAAATGCTTTTAAAATTAGTGTTTACATAGAGTGTATTCATAGTGATCGTAATAACGCCGCGGTTATAAATAAGTATGATTTATAATCAATTATTGATAGTAATGCAAGGTTGGTCGTTAAGAATAATGCGTTCAGGTATTAGTCAGATAAACTGAAATACTATTCACTTTATTGCAGTTCTCTGAAAGATATAAGTCTATATCGCTTAAATTGCAAAACCTTTGCTTAGTGAAGATTTTTAACTAAAAGGAGACGAACTTCTTGCTCTTCACAGGTCTTGTTACTGAACCGGAGGCAGCGACTAAGAATTTTTCTAAAGCATTTGATTAAATTAAACCTAGTACCTACACAGCTTCACCTGGAAATTAAACACGAGCTCTTGTGGTCAGTAGACAAATACACTCGATTTAACCCGAGACAGTCACTACATTTACTATTAGATACTAACATTATCAAAACGATTATGACTCATATAAACTGTAAACATTAGACATTCCTGTAAGCTGGACATACTAACACATCGCTCAGTATGCACAATTAGTAGATAAGTATCGTGACACAAAGTATGAGGCGATAAGCGGTAATCCGTCATTATCTCCACAATAAAACAATGTGGGCGTCTCAATATCTCCAAGGTAATTGACTGTGATAACATCAATTATGCTAATCCTTGAAAATAGATAGTTCTTTCAGCAGGTATCAGCAAGCATTTGAAATGGCAGCTGGGTTGTTGTCCTGGCCCCTAGTTCCTGAATTAAATACGTGGTACCAGCCTTAGCGCTGATTCTTAAAATAATATTATAATATTTTTATTTGTAGTAAATAGGGTTACATGAACATGTGAAATAAAATAAATGGCCAAGCCTATTTAGACGCTTCAAGCAGCATAAAAAAGTAAAACCAATTTGTAAACTATGTTTGACAATTACTAGAAACGTTACTGGAAACAATATTTACGAGTGAAGTTTAATTTATGCTAATATGTGTGAGAGCTGTCGTGTGTTACTTATTATCACGTGGCGCCTCTCGTACTATTAAAGTAAAATTATTATTTTGATTGATTTTGGGTACAATCAGCTATGTTGCGCTAGAGTCATAGCAGTCGTAGATGAATGGCTGCTGGTGGTGTTTGAAACATATCTTCTTGCCTCGGAAAGCCCAGAAATCAGTCTTATTCTTCTAAAAACAGGCATACAGTCAGGACGAGGGTCTAAAGACGGGTCAAACCCACACTAAATACTCTGGATATTAAAATGAAAGTAAGAGTTTTCTTCTCTTCTCTTGTAAAGTGGCTAACATAACAAGTATAACAGCTGATTGTTACGATATGTTTGTAAGTCAGTGTGTTGTGCAACAGGCGCGGCGCGTGCGCCACTTGCCACTGCGCTAATGATGCTAACGAAACAGCGTAACATCGTACGAGTGTACTCGAAACTCAGTGCGTTTAGTACAATACATTTAACATACGGTATTCAGTTCCATTGAAACTTCCAAAGACTTTAGGTATTTGAACTCTTAGTGCTGGTAATTTTTTCTATGACGTGGAGAGCACGTAAAGACTTACTATTCCCTCATTGACCAATGGAAGGTTAGATAATATAGTGTGTCTGTAGCAATCTATACATATGAACAAAAACTTCAGAGCTTTAAGTTAATCAATGAACTGTTGGTACTGACTGAATATGGGTCAAGAGGACAATACTAGGTACACAATTACATTACCTAGTTCACTTGTATCTGTTCCGGGGAATATTTGTTAAACTATGCGGTAATGACCCTAATGACGGTAATGAACAAGGAACATCGTGGTTGGATAATCCATACCTACATCGAGAAAGGGAAACATTTCCTTCCTCAAATTCCCGCCACCTTCCTGTTATGTGGACATTGAACGAGCCGACGACAGCCGTAGAAAAAAGCGGTTTTCTCTCAGTCCTTTTGTTGGTTAGTTTGGAACCCAAAACTTAATGATATAGAGAATGTACTTGTGTATACTTACTGTGCACACGCTTGGACATTATAAAGAAAGACCTACACAATTTGTTGGTTTTAATGAAACTGGCCGCCGTAGTTGAATATAGGTCAGGAGAACATTAGTTTAGAGACCAGGGCTGCAGTGATCGACGAGGGTTTCCTTTTGCAGGGAATAATAAGGTAATATTGGAATCAAAATATTGCTTACACGCATAAGGAATGTCTTTAACTATTGTGTACGTCATAGTTCAATAGTTCAAGGCTCTAGTTGACTGCTTGCGGGGAAATCATACAGGAAGACGATTAAGGGAAAATCTATGACACGACTAAGAAGAAAACAACTAATTAACAATATATTATACTTCCTTACAAATAAGGGATAATTACTATTGAATAAAGATTTATTAGAACAATATACAACTTGTTACACAGATAACATCAGCGATGTCCTGAAAAAATGCTCCTATAGGCATGGTAAGATGTATAGATGTGAATGAGGCAAGGGGACTTTGTAAGGATTGTAGCAAGTGGTGTTCTTTGGTCTCTGCCTACCCCTATGAGAAAAAAGAAAAAGGGGAAATTTTATGTGTATGTATGCAAGTTGGCCTGAAACTAGTGACCGTATTTCTATGACCTCTATACGTCCAATAACGCAAACGTTAATGACAAAAAAGCAACAAAATTTGGAGGTCGTATCGCTTCGTGTGACAAGCGCAGTAGTGTCTCAACTGTCAGCTGATCTGCGATTATTCGCGTGGCCTCCACACTGACATCACTATTTAACTATCAAAATGCTGAATATTCGACAAATAAGTGTTTACGTAGTGTTGAACGTAAATACTAAAGTATAATCTATACTATTATTATAAAATTGTAGAGCTTGTTTGTTTGTTTATTCGCTCTAATCACTACTGGTGCGAATTAAAAAATATTTTAGTGTTGGGTAGCCTTTTTATTGAAGAAGGCTTAATAACATCACGCTACAAATAGGAGCTGAGTACCAGTAAAAAATGTTACATAAACGGGGAAAATTATGACCCATTCTCTCTTACGTGACTCAAGCGAAGTTGCACGGGTCAGTTAGTCAAAAATAATGGAAATAACTCAAAAACAATTATAATAATTGCTAAAGCAATAATATCTAATTTGCTTTTTAATAAGGCTACTCCCACACTAACACTAGGAAATATGCATTAATATCTTAACAACATACAAGTTATTCGATTCGTGCAAACATAATTTGGTGATATACTTGAGTATGGATAATGTGGACATTCCTTCATAGTTTTTGATTGAGTATAAACGACGTGAACACGTCTAATAGAGCTCTCTATGTTGTTCGGTTCGTGTGCACTGATTGCACTCATGTGCTTGTACACTGTTCAACGTATGTGGAGCGAATACGAATGCACACAGAGTGGCGTTCACGCACATGTAAATGTACTGTAAAGCAATTATACAGGTTGAAAACAGGAGGATCATGCCAACGTCGATATAAAACCACGTCTTTTTTTTAACCCATCACTGTTCCACTGCTGATGTTTTCCAGAGGCTTTTCTTGCTAGCCTTCCATATCACGAGATTCACCTAAGGGTATCTTTGCTAACAAGAGTTCCCAATATAATAGACGTGTTTATATACACGGCAGTACGTAAAAGACACTGATTAATAATAATCGTCTAGGCCAAATGAAGTCATTGCTTTTTGTTACGTTTATATTTCATTGCCAAATAACGTCATATCGCTTAAAATATAGTCTTGACGCTTTATGTAGATTCAAAATTGCATTCTGTGTAAACGGTTACCCGTCTATGGGCTTTCACCGTCAACGGTACTTTACTTCACCGTCCCTTTGCCGAATAGTGTATACTATCAGTGATTCTCTTTATCAGTATTTAACTGACGTACGTATGCGACTACCCAGCATAATAATATCTCACCGCCCTTCATTGACAAATCAAAAAGTACTATAACTATTTAAAATAACGGCTACTAATCAAACGGCACTGAACTATTTCAACGTTTGTTCGTTCCACATACACATTGTTCATACAATAACACTTGTAACACAGATACACGGACGAATTAATTCTCGCTCCCATCAACTAATTATATCGCCATCGTTCACAACCTGCGCTGCGTTTGTGCAATCATAGACCATAGACCATGATTTACTCAAAAAAAGTTTAAATTGAGCTCATTAATTGGTTAATAACAGGTATATTAAATAAATCCTATACATTTTCATATTTTTTTAATTTTAAACCTTACAGGAGGTAAGGTATTGGTCTATTGGTATTATTTAACACTAGCCGCCGGCCGTTTAAACAGTTATTTTACAATTAAACATTCCTCTTGAATCACTCTATCTTTTAAAAAAACCGCACCAAAATCCGCAGTGTAGTTTTAAAGATCTAAGCATACATAACTACAGACATAGGGACAAACGCGGGAAGCGAGTTTGCTTTATACTATGTAGTGATATTTCAAATATTGTATTTGTGTTGTCTTACATAAAAATATAGTTAAAATGTTATAAATAGCTGCTCTAGATAGCGCAGTGCGCTGTGACGTTTCCTTTCGATATCCCGCTACCGTTACAGTAATGTGAAAAGAAAGCTAGCCACACTACAGACACATGCGCAGCAAGTTCAGTTCAAACCGTCATCAGAGCGCAAATAATAGTGTCAGTAGTCCGTTATGGTAGAAGAAGAAAAATAAATGTGACGATCCGTCGTCTATAAAAGGGCTTGCGAGCTCACTCTGGGCTCTCTTTACCATAGGGTTCACTAGCTAAGGGGTACCTCTGCCCGTTTGTATGATCAAGCAGTATTGTTTTCACTATTCTGTCTATAATTCATTGTTGACGTAGTTAATTAGGTTGCATGTTTAAAGAGCTTGTTATTTTGCCAAAGATTGTGACTAATAGGAATAAAATCCACTTCTGGTTTTCCTAAGAATAATATTATTTCAATTGTATCTTGAAAATGTATACTAGCGGCTACAGGAACGTCAACAATGATACCAATACTCATGTTTCCTGGTGTAGAGCTTAACTTTCTGTATATGACGATTTTATTTTATTGAATCAAATGTAATTAATGCAAAAACTGGACTACTGCAGACATTTGTACAGTGACACACTACAGTCATAACTGTTGAAAGATAGTATAAAGAGATAGCATTCACCGTAGTCAACACAAAAAATATACAATGAAAATATAGCCATTAAATGAGTTAAACTTAAAATTTTACAGAAATAATGTTTAACACATTATTTCTGCAAAATAAGGTTTAACTTCAAAGTATGCTTTACTGTTTAACAACATTGCAAAGTTGTAATAAAGTAATGATTCAGTGTTAACAATGTTCGTGGTACGGTAGCACAGGTTATTGTTGTCTCGATAAGGAACACTCGGCTATCCATTTTGGCATTCGATGTATTCCGATTACCAATGTAAATGCTACTCTAAAACGTTTCTATAAATAAGATCCTTTGTACACATCACAAGACATTTTTCGAACAATTTTAATGATATTAGTACGAATACGTGCTTTGTATTTCGTAAAAGTACTGTATCTGTAAGTAAATATATTTTTGAAGTTTAGAACAATATGTTTTCTCTATATTTTCAAAAGTAATACTAGAGTATAATTAAGTAGTTTAATTTAAACATTTATTCACGACCAAATTAGAATAAATTATACTTTTAGCCGAACTAATTAGCGGCAAATTCGTCAGTCAAAGTCTACTCTCCAAGTAGAAGCAAGTCATAACCGAGACTTTATACAAAATAACTCACTAACGAGTAAAATACGACGATAAAAAGTGTACACAAACATTAGCACGTGAGTATTGTATAAGATGATATAATCACTAGTATCAGCTGGTACGATCTCCACCGTCGGCTATCGTACTCAACAACTTTTTGCACAAAAACTAATAACATTATGTTAATGAGCATATAATTAGTGTTATATTTTTATAAAACGTTATTTAACTGAGCGTGACTGATATTGTACAGTGTACAATACTTATTGTTTTTGTTTTTAATAATACCTTTTTTGTATTAATTGTTATTATCATTATTAACTCGTTCAACAAGTGTTTATAAACGAGTTTGGAAATATTCACATTGAAAACCGGTAATACAGAGCATTTATAATTGGTTAAGATTAATGTATGGGTAAAACATCGATTGTGCAATAGTAATGTAACAGAAATAAAAATAATAATACGTACTAATGTCCAACTTGATTAGTGAACTATTCTTTTTAACCCCCGACGTAAAAGGAGGGGTGTTATAAGTTTGACGTGACTGTCTGTGGCATCATAAGTCCCGAACGGAAGCAGTGATTTCAATTTAGTTTTTTGTAAATACTTGTCATTCATTAAATAATCATAATCGCACAATTATAACAACCTTTAATTTTATTTATTTTTCTATTGAAGTATTTTATTTATATAAATATAATAATGTTTAATAATTGCTAGTTAACGGCGCGTGAAATGCACTGATTAAGGTGATCGTCAAGCCTTAGTGCATTGGCACTAGACGATGTACCGTGGATTCTCACAAGTTATCACTATTAATCAAAGTATCGGGACATTAACAGGTTTGTTTACTTTCTCAACCTCTTGTCAAGAAACGTATGTTTATGGTTCTTATCACATGTCGGGCTAACAATATTAACCAGCGAATGGAAAATGCAACCTGCGACGAAACGTCGGGTAATTCAAGGTAAAATGCAAACATGCATTTTAAAAGGTAAAATGCATGTTCGCGCTTATGAGTTTAAAAGTTGTGATGTCTATGCTGTGTTTGAACATACCTCTCTATTTTTCTCAGTGGCGACCTTAGGTTTGAAGAGCAGCTGGTTGACGAAGCCGAGGAACATGAGGATGTAGAGGCCGAGGTGCGTGAGCGCCGCCGTCAGCAGCGTGCACTTCTCGAACGAGCCCGGGAACGTGTCGAACTCGCTCCAATCCATCTTTGGTATGCCTCCGCCTTTAGCTGGAGATTTCTGCAATACAAACAAACGTATACTTTATTTGGGCGTAGTACTCGGAACTGATGGTCCTGTACAACATGTATGGATGTGAAAGAATCAGGAGACGTTCGTAGCAAGTGGCGTTCTTTAGTCGCTGCTAACCTCTGAACGAAGACAATGTTCTTTATGTATATGCATTGTTTCATCATGAGATTTTACATAACGAGAGAAAACCTGCTCAGTTCTTCAAATATTTTTGACGATAACGCCTCTTCTGCTAACTAGGTTAAATAGCACTTGACCAGCTCGGCTGAATTAAATATTTTACATAAGCCTACACGAGGTCCTTAGTTTTGCAGTGATTGATTGAGACGTCGACATAACAAATGTGTTCACCGACCACAAGGTATTATGTAGAAGCGACATGACGCTGTTACTTTAAAATAAATAACACTTTGCCACTAAATGTTGACTTATCACAAGACGTCAAACTGTACCTACATGCTTGCTACATTCACCTATAAAATAAATGGAAATCTCCATATTGGCAGGGCAGTTAATAAAATATAGTTATAACTAGCTGACCCGCGCAACTTCGCTTGCGTCACATAAGAGAGAATGGGTCAGAATTTTCCACGTTTTATAACACTTTTTACTGTTACTCTGCTCCTATTGGTCGTAGCGTGATGATATAATATATGCCTTTTTTCACGAAAAATATATCAAAATTATTTAAATATCTCCTAATATAACGAAGTCATGCTAATGCATATCCGCCATTAAAACAGTTGCCATGACAACGGAATTTAGTTAATTAAATGTCATTATAATATTGATTATTCGCGACTTAATTGGCCACCTGAATTTTCCCGGGAAATGCGTCATGGGTAAAAAGTAGCCTATGTCCTTTCTCGGGTATCAAAATATCTCCATACCAAATTTCATGCAAATTGGTTCAGTAGTTTAGGCGTGATTGAGTAGCAGACAGACAGACAGACAGACAGACAGACAGACAGAGTTACATTTGCATTTATAATATTAGTATGGATGTAAAGGGAGTTGTTTCTGTACAATACAGTGTGTGAACAGTGGGCGGGTCCAGGGCGTGGAGTGCTAATATACGCGGCCATCATGTAAATTACGACCGTGCAGCACAAAGCGATATGCTTCTTACATTTTAAAACTTATGAATAACGACAGTGTAATCCTTTTGAGATGCAAATGTACTTCCATTTTAAAACTACAATTCATATGGAAATATATAAATGTAATCCATATTTCAAAGCTTAAACAAAGGTCCCTGGTGTCTGGAAAGTGGTAAAACTACAATAATTTTATCAATCTGAAACTTTGCATATTATAAAATTAGGCATCAATGTCGTCTCCATTTACCTACAATAAGGTTTTTTCCTATTTGTACACTCGTGACATTTCTTTGTTTACTCTATGAGAAAGTACAAAGTAAGCGTTTGTTTGCTCTAAACGACAAGTGGTTGAAATTTGATCTGTAGGTACTTATTACTTAGTAAATGTTGTCTTCGTGTTCTAAGAAATACATTTTACACCATACATCCACTGATTTAAATGTATGCGAACTCTATTACATTTCATCTGTGATCTCGTAAACAATTTATTTTAAGAAACCTGGTTGGTAGTTAGCTTTCACGGTCGGAACAAAGCATGTGCAGTATTAGTACATTATTATGTATTATATCGCAGTTTTATCATAATCGATTAGTGTTGCGTTACTCGGAACTAACAACATAATAGTTTAACGCCTCATTCATAATGCTACATCAGAAATTATTGTATGCACCAGAACTATCGGCCAAGTGGAGAAATATATGAATTCCAAATCTTGTACAAACCACTTTCTACTTGATACTTCTCCCAGAAGCAAAGATTTTACGAATAAAATATTTGAAAGGTAATGACTTCAGTTCTGTCAGCATGAGTTTTGGGGATGTAGGAATCTTACTTATTAACTGGTGTACGTCAATTTGGTAGCCACCATGCAGTACATTGCTGCTTTGGCGTACTGCATTAATCATCAATATTTTATTATGTATTCAATTTTTAATTGAATTTACATATGAAGTTGTCAAATACACACACGCAAACTTTCAGATCATTTAATATTGATTGCAGTAGGTACGTATCTATACAATGAACGTCGTTCAGACAAAATTGATCATTCTGTTTAATGTAACATTTGTTTATTGTTTACCTCTATCTGATAGCAAATCTTATCAGCGGCTAAACTACGCGGATTTTAATACATTTGGTAGTTTAAATGTATACCGGATATAAAACATCGTTTTGATAAGGATCATAGTTTGATGTGAAGTATGTCAGTTGTCAGTCAAGGCTGGTCGTTGGTCAATGAGTCGCGGTCGCCCACGAGACGCGCCCACCCTCCACCATCACGTGTCTCATGCTACCACCTACTGCGTCACCATAGCACTATTTACTTACATTGTTATGAAGGAATAGGCACAGGCGTAACACATAATTTAGTTTTATACTGCACTTCTTATTGACCCTACATTCTAAACAGGCGATATTTTCGATGTCTGTTTTATAGGCTATCATAAGTGTCTGTATTTGACCTAAATGAATAAATTATTTTGATAAAAATCAGTCCCAATATTTTGATGCAAAATCAGTCGCACTTCGCGAGAAAGTTTCCTGTCTCAGAAATAATTATCGTTCAGTCAATTTCTTCATAATTCGTGTACTTAGCGGTGTTGAGAGGACAGAGTGCTTCTCCACGGTAATGCGTAGGTATCAGTGAGTAGATGTAGCGAACATTACGTGTACTGATAACGTGCTCGTACGATCGTGGTAATGGCGATAAAACAAACCGCGCCGCTTGTACAACAGTGTAGGATGCTCTGGACACTGTTTTAAGTGCACACTTTGCTGAAATTTTGTGATATACTTGAGCAATTGATTAGTAATTTTGTTATTTGGTTTATTATATACTTTTTTGTTTTAATAAATCTATAATTAACTGTGGTAGATTGCAATACTGTGTAAAGTTGTTTTGTTTTGTGATTTTAGTGCTGTCAATACAGTGATGAAGGTCATATCCCTATTTTAGTTAGTTGTTATCCTGTATTCTGTATCCTCAAAACCTATTTTTTATAAACGAATCTTTGATATTAGGCTTTCAATAAATATACACATTGTCTTAACTAACAAGTAATTGACATAAATAGGATGTGAGCTGAAAATTTAACTAATGAGTTAACTGTAGCAGTAAGTATCTAAGTACTGGGATGCATACACAACATGTTATCCATATTGAATACATGACTTTTAATAAATTCTTATCACATAGTTTCATGGTCACAGTCGGCAAGTTTTGTCAACTCATATGCATAGTTGTGTGACAAGATCTTTACATATATTTGATTCTTACCAACATAACAGTTTTCAAACACCACAGATTTATACACTGTCTCTTTATATATAGAGTTAAGACACTTTTACATTTACAGCTTTGTAGTTCACAAAAATATGGACATTATGTATTCATAAAAAAAAGAACTCTGAAACAATTGACATTCTGCTGACAGTCAAGGAACTGACATCTCAAAGGTCTAGGTTACAGTTTAACAAATTGAAATATTTTTTCACAATTTCAGTAAAACTTTTACAATAGCAACCAAGGTGAAACCAGTTAAAATAACACAAGAAACAACAAAGTTACTTTTCTTAATCTCCTATTTCCGGAAATATAATAATACTCTGGACTTCCCCACATTTAACTACAGGAATGAGTTATAACTGTAAGTAGTCAGATGTCTAGATCTATTAATAATTATCTTGTACACTGCACTTGTGACTGAGTTCATGTTTGTTTACTAACAGTTAACTGTCTCCTATTCATATTTAATTTATTTCTTCATTGTTAACTTTACATTCATAATAGTTAAAAACTTTGTAAGTTAAGAGTAACCCTGTTCATCAACTCAAAAGTTATCTCATACTTTAAATTATTTTTATGGTTCACATTAAAAACTTCGTCTAGATAATAGTTAACAGCTTTTAATACTAAGAGACAAAAATTACAGGGGTAGGACAATTTTTGATAATAATCGTGTTATACTTAAATCATGTTTAACTAGGTTGTAAAACAAACTTTGTCCCAGTTTTCCTAAATGAATGTGGGTCTAAAACTATGTAGTAGCTTGTGTTATACTGAGGCCAATTGAGGTGTTCAATCAATCAACAATGATATTGCGGCCTTGGGGAGCTGAGCTTTGATTTACAATCTACAGTGACTACTACACAGCACTGAGTGGCGGGAGAGTCCCGGACCAGCGTGGGCCACCGGGACGCCGCTGTCTCGCGCAGCTCAGCGCTCCTACAGCCTGCTCGTGCTCGCGCCCGTCACCGAGGGGCGTGTCGTACGATAGGAACCGGCGAAACTGAACATCGTCACTAACATTTCACTAGGTTATAAAAATAAATGAAAATCTACTCACATTTATACCATTACTTAAATATGTAGAATTCACGTAACCATTTTTGTGACTGTTCACTTTTCCATTTAGTAACTTTTCCTCTTTTCCATTACATTCCTGTGGTATTTTCTTTGAGTTAATTACACTCGTGTCAACACAACCGTTCACTACAGCCGCCGCCATCCTTGTGGTTGATTATTTTAAACAACACACTATCGTGCAGCTATGATTCCGCTGGATTTCCTGTCAGGCATTTGTTATACAAACGTTTGAAATTGTGAACGTCGATGAAAATGAAATAACATAAAGCCATGAAAGCGCTATGTTTTAGAGAAACTATCACTGCTTTATCGACTTTTGACAGATAGCCATTTGACAGAACCGCACTGAGACGCACTGCAGAATTCCGTTCTGAAATAAATCTTTAAATTAATTACACGTAAGATTTTTTATTGGTTAATTAAAATTAATGAATATTAGCTATTTTTTGGTAAAAATAACAATAATTTTATGAAAGAAACAAATGGATTTATTTAATCAATCAATGTTTAACAACTCATAATACCTATATCTTTTTTAGCGTGCCACAAAGTATTTATTTTCCGTGAAAGACTTTCCTTTAGCTCCTTACCCAAAAAATACTAGAGCAAACATGTTGTCTAGAAACGGTACTTTAAATTCACCTTTGTTGTTTTTATTAAAAGAAAAATCTAAAATATTTTGTAAAATAACAAAGCTGAGTAGTTTGTAAGTGAAATGTAGGTGTAAGATAAGGACAAATAATCATCGATTCCACGAATTTAACATTCTTTAAAGATCACTCCATAGAATATACCTTGCCATTTTTGGGTTACTCTGGTCGGAATAATGGTCATACCGAATAACAGCTGTTTCATGTCGCTACTGTCGCGCAACTTGATTGTCAAAATTCCCAGTGCTCAATTGACTAGTGTCGGTAAAACAGAGCTTACTTAGCGCGCCTTCAAAAAAGGTCAGGATCGGAAAGTCAATACTTTTCGCAATTTCTTGCTTGCAATTTTATTGTTAATAATTTTTCTGCAATTGTACCCATTCTACACTCTTGATTTGATTAGTTTATATCGATATCTTTGAAAAGTTTTAGTTCGTTAAATTCGCTCTTAATTTAATAATTTGTATAACATAAACCGGCGAGCGGCATCGCCCCCGCTGCACCGAGGGGTCGGCGATGAGTAATACCGTTCGTTTCTCGTGCTGAGTGACGTCGTGCAGCGCCGGCCGGCACACGGCTCGCAGACCGCAGTACGATACGGCGAGGACGCACGACAGGACCCGCCCTCCGCGCTCGCAGCTTCGCACCCGCGCTCCTCTCACACCCTATCGATCACTCTCGACATCGCACTTTTTTATCTTTCACATAAGGGAACATGGACAGCGCCGACGCTCTCCTCGGTGGACTCGCGAGTGGCGACAAGGCGCCGCTCGATGCGACGCAGCCCGCGCCGGCCATGAAACGCGATCAGGACTCGACGGATGACTTCGAGCACCTGGACCGCGACGGCAAGCGCGAGATGACCGAGTCGCCGCAGCACCAGCAGGCGACCGCCACGCGCAGCTTCCTGGACATGGAGCGCGAGCTGCTGGCGGACGCGCCGCGCGCCCCCTCCGCCGACCAGCTCGCCGACAAGTTCACGGACAGCGAGTCGGACGCCGACACGGCGGGCGAGTCGCCGCTGCACCGGCCCGCCTCGGGCCAGCGAGCGGCGCACACCCCCGAGCCGCCGCTCGACCCCACGCCCGTGCTGGCGCCCGCGCCCGCCCCGGCTCCTGCGCCCCAGCTTGCACCTAGCCCCGCCCCGGCGCCGCTCGACAAGCCCTTGCCGGAGGAACCCAAACCTGCAGTTGTTCCAGAACCTAAGCCTGAACCTCCTAAACCCGAACTTCCGAAGCCAGAACCCCCCAAGCCGGAACCCGTGAAGAGGGAGCCGAGCCCGCCTCCCAAGGCGAGCGCCCCAGAGCCCGCACGCCCAACGGCGCACGTCATCGAGGCTGAAGTCATCTTCTGTCAAATGGGACTAGGTAAGCTGAACATACTTTTTTACGATATTATCTGTTCAATTGGTAGTCATTTCATAGTGAACTTTCACGATTTCTAATGCAGTGAGCTGGCAACTCGTCACTGCGTACTAGATATATTTGGAACATGAAAATAATGCGAAATATGAATCATTTTTCTTAAGACGGCTCATTTGCTACCACTCAAAAATTCATTGTATGAGAATGGTTTGTCGAAGGCACTTTTTTGTGAGAGCCGAGTCTCTTAAATAGTTTCATTTGGAAGCGTGCGCTGAGCGCCGCGGACCGTGAACAATCATGTCTGCAGGTGAACAATGGCCGCGCCGACCAATATCTACACAAGTGTCCGAGCGACACCCGTTCTCCTGGTATTCTTCATAACTTAAAGACAAGCATAGTAGCGCCTGACTTGCTTTAGGCTTAGGACATCATTAGGTAAATTAGTACGTTTTGTCTTGGAGGGTTTACTCAACACGTCCATATTTACGAGTATGATGTAATTATCTTCTATCACGACATGTGACTCATAGCATTGAAGGCTTATTAAAAGCTCACGATCTAGACAAAAAGTGGCATCCAATATGGAGACAACAATGGGTGAGGGTGTAGCGGGTGGCGCGCGGGGGTGGGACGGGAGGTCGGCTGCAGAGGTGGCGGAGCGGCAAGAGCGTTGACCGCTGCCGCGCTGCAGCGACGGGCTAACGGCACCCGCTGAAGCCCACGCCTCTCACTGCACGCGGAAAGGACGTCCGACTTCGAGTCGTGCTCCAATATATTATTCAAGTGGCGTGCGCCCGCCGCGATCCCTTCGTCATTACGACACGGCTCCTCCGCACAGTCTACCTGTCGCCAGGAGCCGCCCGTCACTCACTCCCCGCGATATTGCCTCGTATGTAATGTTGTCTCAGCTGCCAATTGAAAAGCCTTTGTTTTCTTCATCCGCACTTAATTCGCGCTTACAACGAAATTCGGCTAAAAGCGGATTGTGACGCAAAGTTGCACTTCCTTGAACCACATGAGTCATCGTCCGTCAGACATTAGTAACAGGCCATTTATCGATTTTTTGTTACTTTGATACCTACAATGGAAGGATTGTCGAGCTGCTCTATGTTCACGCAGGCAGCGAGGGCTATTAGCTAAATTGCTATCTTATCTAGTGCAAACTCGTCGAGAGCACTCCATGCTGCAACGATAAACTATTTAGTTTGACGAAAGAGTAGACACACGTTATCTTAAGACATTTTTCACACAAAGATACTAGGGAAAAGTCGAAATGTACGCTTCACGTAGAACACGAACGATGCTGGAGTTTCGCTTATTTTAATTCGGAATGCGCATTGGAATCTGAAGATAGATCGCCAATATGAGCGACGTATGCGCAATCGACTCCGAGCCATTCGTGAGTCTCGAGTCGACGTTATCAGAATTCCACAGATAAAGTCTGAACGAAAAAAGTGTCAGTGGGCTCGGTTCGGTGGTCGGTCGGCAACTCGGCAGTCGGTAGAGCGGGCGTGACGCGCGGTATGCACACTCGACGCCACCATCGCTAATTTTAGCGCGCGGAGCAGCAGGCGGCTCACTACTTCACTAGCGCAGCACCCGGCGCCGCGCTCACGTCGCTCCTCGCCACTCCTCGCCACTGCTCGAGCCCTCGCTCACCTCTATGTGGCGGCGTCTCCTCGCGCTCACTCTCCACGACTAGACTTGACTTTTGTGTGAATATTGTTGTGTGGTGAACGATGGGATCCAACACCGAAGAAATCAATGGTGAGTCTCGTCAAGTTTGAATCGCAGGGTGTTGCCGGCGCCTTAGCACCGGCTACCTCATCTTCGCCTTCGAGAATTCGAGGCCATGCAGTCCAGTTTGTGGAGTAGAGGCGTTTTGTTTGAGCTAGGATATAGCCGTCGAGCTTCTTGTCGCAGTCCTGTTATAAATCCGCAACATCCGCACGATATTTTGCATAAAAAATTACGTCAGATACGCTTCCGTTGTTAATTTTGGCGCAGTTGTCCAGAAAGATCAACGACATAAAACTATTCGAGGCACTCGACGGTTCTTTACGAGTCCAGTGCTGTTTAAATTTTTTCAAGGAATCGATTGCGTACGAATGTTTAATATGTGTGTAGTGTACGTACAGTTGTGTATGTCATATTATTTTTGTTCTCAAATGATCCGTTCGTCCGAATCGACCTCGGCGCTGCACTGTGCATCGATAGATCGTATTGATAAAGTTGTCTATCTGATCGTCTTTTGTTGTTGCACCTGTTTGTCTGCACGAAGCCGTCTCTCTGCCAGGACGCGCTGACGACTCACTATAGGAAAACACTATGATCAAAATGCCCTGACAAGCAATGTTCTCATTAAAAATTAAACAAATAGCTATAGCACATTCATAACTTCCCCTAATCAAAATCGTTATTACAATTCCCATTAGGCGTGCCCTAATCGCGTCCAGGGTCACGGTCGTGTTTGAAACGCAACCACAAATAAACCTTTTAAAATATGTTGATGTAAAATAGTTCATTCGCTGTAATAAGCGACCTTGTAATAATGTTCGACATGACATATTCGCTGCCAAACTGTTCACTGTTAAATGTGTAGCTAGTTAGCTACCTAATTGTTTCATAGCACACGCTAGAAACAACTGAAAGAAGTTCAATTGTTGTATTCAGTGTTATGTAAAATATTTATAACGTCACTTTTTGTCAAGGAAGTTTGTATAATTTTTGGGTAAATTGCACGAAATATACTGAAAAGCTGTTTGGTTCCATGTTGGTGCCTGCGTGTGCTTGTCATCTTGTTAAGATAGGTCCTTGAAGTCCTATAAGTAGAACAAATTTTGACATCAGGTAGCGGACCTTTTGCAACCCTTTCTAATTATACATACTATCCCTGCGAGTTGGTTTCGATAGAATTATTTATAAGTCTATTGGGGCTTTATTTTGGGGTTTCCAGTATCGAGGTGTTTAGGGTTTCTTCCGAGTTCAAGTTATCTTTAAAAGAAACACACAGTGCAGTTATCACCCAATACTTCCGCAACTGCTGCAATACTTATAAAAAGCAGATTGCTTAATCCTAATTACAAGTGACGTTCAAGTTCGAGATATCGTTATCGCCGATTAGCGTCATAGATTCCTTAAAGCCGGGGCTTAACCTTAGAATCGTTGACTGTAATGTACGCGAGAGAACAAAAAGCCGCGAGTGTGAGGCGTAGCAGGTTGTAACAGTGAGCGCCACTGTCAAGTGCGAGTGCGCCCCACGCCTCGTGCACTCGTTGACCTAATTCCGTCTCTTCACAAAAATGTAGCGCAGGGCCCTTGTGTGTTGTGCTCATCTAGAGTGTGACGTCACTTGCAGCCACCCTCCCATTGTTTGTGCTCTCACCCGGAGTAATGACGCGCATATACAAACACCTCGTTCAATTACTGGATCCGAATAATAGCTTCATTCTCAAAATGTTTTTGCACACTTTGACTGAAATAACTATTCATGACTCTTGTTACTTTTCATGACTTTCTCTTTTTACGTAAGTTGTTACATCACGAACATCTTAATTGCGTTCATTATCAACATTGCTAAGATCATACATACGCTCGCAGTATTGCCTCACAGTAGCGAGTGCCGACGTATAAGGAGAGAGATGAATCACGTTGGAGGTTTCCACGTATTGTCAGTTCTATTATTAGAAACACGTTCAGCCTGTGTCGTTCTAACTTATACCTGTATAATGAAACTTGAACAATATTGCGTCGCATATTTGATACAGTAGTTATTACAAAAAAACGATGAAAGTGAGGAGAGACATTGGGTGTAGTTTATTGGCGCCGCTGGTGTAGAGTGTGCGTGTCTCGATTGCTCTATCAGGTCGGTGAATTAGTGGAAAAGCCCAGACATCGTGCAATAAGGGCTGGCCCGCGAGTGGCGGGTCGCGACCAGCCGCGAGGGTGGCGAGGGGTGTGGCGGATCGATATCCTCGCCACGGCACACAGACACACCGTCTGCTCTCTTTATATAAACGGATCAGCCTTGTTGCTAACCCGTAAGCTCCTAGCACTTGTGCCTTCTGGACTTGGATACTTTAGTATCGACCTACCCGTCTATATTATTCAGACGGGCGTAACTCACCCCCTCGCCGGCTAACAATAACTCCTAGTAATTTATTAGATTAGGGTGATAGAGTGAGTAAGCGACAGGGAAACCTGTTTATTAAATCAATTACCCCTTTGTAGGTAGTGCAGTAAACTAAATGACATTGTTGGAGTCCCAACTTTGTTGAAGTTTGGTTCGCGTGAATGGTATTTAAACCTTGACTTCATTCGACTTGAAGTTTGGTCATGTTCATCGACGACAGTTGATTTATTGGCTCTCGTTTAAAGTATCGTGTTGGTCGGTGCACTAGTGCCACGAGGATTTGGACTCGACTCGTCACGTCCGCCAGACTTTACCCCCTGCGGACAGAGTTAAAACGTTTGATGCGAAGTAGACAAAGTTGCTTAGAAGTTCTGACTTGAAACAGTCTTATATGTGAGGCGTTACGTTTCAACTTTCGACAGCTGATATTTGGCTATATTTTATTCTTTCCTCTAACCTTATGACTGTACAGCTAGTCATGTCCTATCCAGATCAGAATTAGTAAGAGTTTTTTCCTGTACTATCTGCTTTCATACATTCGCAACTTGTATACCAGGAGCAGAGCTAGTAGTATCAGTAGGTAGGTATGTGTGCACAGGTAATGGTGTGTGCGGTGACGTCACACGTCGTCGCGGGTATTTTTGCCCGGCGACAAGGCGTCGCGGCCGCGTCACGCGACAAACTTCATTGTGTGTGCAGCACTCGCTTTGGCGCATGTTTTACGCACAGGTGTTACGATAGCCGCCCATATATTGCCGTACCAGTTGGCATCTGCTCCGTTCAATACCGCTTTTGGTCTCGTGTACTTGAAAAGAAATCTTTCTTGGTGCGTCATTGCGCCCTATACGTAAAATAATGTACAGATAAATAACTTATCTATACAATAGCGCATTTTTATATGCGTTTAACCTCAGAAACCGGGGGTTAGTAGCTCTACAGCTCTTTTAGTTGCCTGTCACTCAGTTATGAGTGCTATTTATACATGTGACTATATACATATAAAGTACATTATTGTCGAGCTCCCTGACCACATCCGCACCTGGTTTTCCTTATATGAACGTAGTTATTTCGATAAGAGCCGTGCCATTTTGAAGTAAACCCTGAATATAAAACGTACTGTTTTACGAGTTCACATAAAAACCTCACGTGAAATAAGGGCTCGTATAATTTCATTTCATTTGATACGAATACTTGTAGCTTATCTGTGGAAATCTATAACCTGTCATGTTCGAGTGGCGTACCTACATGATAATGAACACATTTCATATCCAGGCAGAAGTGTAGATACCTGTAGAAGTGTAGTTACTACTCAAAAACATTTTAATTAATTATTTACATGACCAAAGCTTACGGTACGGTCGAAAATTTAAATTCTATTCCAACCGAAATTAATACAACACCGAATTCAGCAATCAGTCAGGAATAATACAGTTTTTTTAATAAATTGTAAAAGAATACATGACTAGAATGATAAAGAACGGCAAACCCGTCGGAACAAATTTTGGCTACACACTTGTCTCGCATTGAACGTGCGTGCGGTTGCCAAGTGTGTCACACGTATATGCCTTACCGGGAAACTGAACTGAACATTTCTTGTGATACGAGTATTTAGTCTTGTCTGTGATAAGGGCAATTTACATGCAAACTTGTGATTCTCTACCACTATCACTGCCGACTACCGGCTAGCGATCAAGAAATTTTGGATAGAAATCTGATCAACGCCTCTAGTGAGGTCCGAAAAAACAATTTTTCCAGTACATTTAAAATGTCAAATTCTCGATACTTGAAAGTACCGGCTTTACGGAATAGCGCTACTGTATTGTAGAATTACAACCCAATATATAGACATTGAGGTTATTGAGAAAAGCAATCAATGAATATGTTACTCTATTGAAATCTAAATTTTACACGATAATGTATATTTTGAAAGCTAGAATCCGTAAATCTTGACAATATGCCTTTCTTCCAACTATGTTAGACTTGGTTTTCAAACTCATCGGATGCAGCTGAATATCAGTATTTTTCATGGAGCTTAGACAGATTAAAGAAATTACAAAACGAGTTTTACTTAAGCGATTTACACGATGTTCCCTAACTTAAATCATAGATGATTTACAATGACATGATTCCCCTAAGATAAATGATAGTATTTCTGGATTTGCTGCCAGTTCAATTAGAACCTTGTCAGTGGATGAGCATGCAAGAAACTCAAGGCTGCTCCTAATCAATGTTTAAACTTGTAATTCACAGTCATTGATTGTGTAATGACTGAACTGAGTTAATGAGCAACTAATTAAAGATTATTATCGTCAATATAACATGCTTACTTAGTCGTGTACAGCCTGTATCGTTCTCATTGTGCTTAGTCATATTGCCTCTGAACAATTATATACTATCAAATATATAATATTAAATTAGAACACGAAAAAAGCTACCTTAGCAATGCTGTGAAAGTTTATTCTTCTTAATTATATTCATAGGATGTTTTTTTTTAACCCATGGCTGTCCCACGACTGGGCAAGGGTTTCCACTTGAACGAGGGAAGAGTGTGGTAGGGAAGGAATCTTGACTATGGACTAATATTTTTAAATCTATTGCATTAAGATTTTCGTGTCATAAAGTCTGATACAGCATAATGACGTCAGCGGCGCCAAATACTTTTAAATAAAGTCGTCGTTTATGTGTTCACAGTATTTTACACTCGTTATGGAATGATTGTGTCGTGTTTGTTGCAGTGCGGCTTGGCAGTTGGCACTCGCCACTGATCACTAGATCTCTTCTCCCTGCAGACTTTGCAGTAACCATGCAGTTATTACTTTTGGTACCCTTCCAGTTACATTTTAAAGAAATGTCTGATCTTTATCAGATTGGAAGACTCACGAGATTCATACTAAATAATCAGCTCTCATTGGCAAAGGCTTACCACCACGTCAATTTAACCCAAAGATGCAAGAATGCATTGATGCATTTAATCCCCCTGCGTACCACCATTGTACATTTCTTTTTTTTCCTTAAACCCATTACTGTCCCACTGCTGGGCAAGGGTCCTCCTAAACGAGGGTTAGCCTTTGAGTCCATCTCTCTGGTAAAGTGCAAGTTGGGGACTTTACATGCCCTCAATAACTATATTTAACTAATTTTAGGTAGTTGTGGTATTGTACATGGAGCCTAATATTAAAAAGACGAATCCAGTAGATCCTACAAATAAATAATGATGGAAATTTTAAATTGAAAAGGGGGAAAAGCTTGACGTCATCCCTAAAATTATAATGTTGGGGGGTTGTATGTTGTATGTGGTGCGCATTACTCAGGTGTGGTTGAGTCACGCGTCCGTTAAACGAGTTCGCCCGCAAATGTCGCGACAGCCTGTCGACAACTTGTCGCATTAACTTGCACCCGATCAATCGTGCCGTCGCGTCGCCCTCCTAACACTGCGCGACATTTTATTGTCTCGGGTTTGAACTACTAATTATATTTAATTTTATTGTATGACTTTCTGCTCCACCAGCAGACATTTGTTTGATCTCTTATCCTCTTTGAAGTACGACAGCAAAATATGTTTTTGGACCTCTTCTCCTATATTACACTATCCTCATTTATTTGTTACGCAGTACCCTTTTGCCTTTCATGAAAATCTAAGAAGGTTCTTGAAATACTTCACTTCCAAAGGCTGCTTTAATTAACAGTGGGAACTTCAAAGTCGGAGGTTATTCCACTATTTATTAGTCTCTCAACAGCAGTGATAAAGTCTGAGAGGTCGGGAGTCGACGTAACTTACAAGATGAAGTCATTAGTATTCGGCAGTGCGCCGCCTCTGCTCCGCTCTCCTGTGTAGCTGTAGGTATTGTAATGCTGATATTTTTTGTTCCTCAACGAGCCAAGCATGAAGGCGACACTCTAAACTTGCCGTTTCACTCGTTTCAACATAAAAGTTATACAAGATTTCGTGACTATTGAAAATGTGTATCTGTCTTTGTTCGCAGTCGAACTTACGTTTTAATTTAATTAAACACATTATGTGCGCATATGATTTAAGAACACTAGCTTTTAAAAAATGGTTCAACTAAACTGTAATCTAAAGATTCAAATGCTGCAGTGAAGGCGATTGAAAAATCAATCAAAGCCTGAACTCTACATACATATTCTCTATATCTAATGAAATACGTAGCCTCTCGCTAGGCTCGGACGCCGTGCAGCGGCGCTAGGCGTTATGCTGATGTCGAAGAAGCCTTTGTCTGCAGACGGTTTACTGTCGGCACACGTCGATTTATCCATTCAACGACATCTCTCGTTCGATTGCGGTAACAATGTGCGAACACTGAGCGTCAACTTAGTTACTTGAAGTGATTCATACAAACGTCAGATTAAACAGATTAACTCGTCATGAGAAGTACAGGCGCCGTAGTATTACCGTAGTGTCTGCACACCGGCGCTCGTAGCGTAACAATGAGTATAGTAGCGTGCTCGCGGCCCAAGGGTCAAACGTTAATTCTGTTAGTTGGTAACTGTCGAGTACATGAGGCGAATGCACTTTGCAGGTCAGTGCAGCTCGCCTCTGACATTATTTCATGTAGCGCCGCTGACCCGCCGCCGCGGACTGTAAACAACATGCATAGGTACTGCACCCGTTATCTTCTCTTACTTATCTGTCACATACTTACTTGTACTCATGTGTTAACACTTAACTACTGTACTTATTTTATCTATTGCACTGGAACTAACCGTAGGTATGAGACTAACCGCACGGGAACCTAACACTTAGGAGTAATCGATGTAACGTAGTAAGCTAAGACATGTAGTGGTGGTGGGTTGCGTGTGTCACGGGGCCGGCCCGCCGGTGGTCGGCGGTGGCGGTGGTGGTCGGTGGCGGTCGGTGGTGGTGCAGCAGCAGTGTGGGGGTGACGGGATGGCGCGCGGCGCGCTGGTGCGCATGCGTGCGGCCAGGGCGCTGTGCGGCGCGGCGGGCGCTGCGGGGGTGCGGCGCGGGGCGCGCGGGGCGGGGGCGGGCCGGGCGCGGGGCTGCGCCGCCAGTATCGACGCGAGAGTCGGGCGCGGCGCGCGCTCCGTCCGCCGCCTTCTTTCCTCCTCACGCTCCGCGTTACGTAAATCGCCACCATGACGGACTCCGGACCCTCCCTCTGCAGCGTCCTCAACCCGCGTAAGTGTCGCCGCACCCCCCCGCCGGCCCCCGCTGCGCCGGCTTCGCTTCGCCTGCTTTCCTCTCTGTCTGTCGCGACTAACCCGCTAACGCGCAGCCTTCTATTCCAGATGCCTGGTTCGACCCGCAGAGGCTGCACCCCGAAGGTGAGTGGTGACCGCGAGCGGAGGGCAGAAATACGTTTAGGTGGCGCGGCGCCAACCGGGCCGCCCGGGCAGCGCGCCTCGCGCCGGCCCTGCGGCCCTGCACCGCGAGCCAGCACCCTCACCTAGTGTCTCGTGAGCTCAGTGCGGTTCGCTCCAGCAGCAGTGATCGATCGATGTGGTGCCAGTGTACATACGCGCCGCGTGGTGGTGGTGACGGTGGTGGTGGACAGGGGGCGGCCGCGCTCTCCCGCCGGCCGGTGACAGAACAATAATAACTCCGCGTGCCGAGTCAAGGTTTCACGAGACCGTCCCGAAACTATCTCTATTATTCAATAATGAGAATGAACTACTTGTGACGAATTGCGTCACTGCGTTGCTTTGCAAACAATAATTGGCACAGGGACACTTTTATACGACGCTCGATCTAAATCCTAGTAGCGTCCACGTTCGCTCGGAACTCCGGCGCGGCTCGCTAATTGTCTAGGACCACGTCGGTGATTGAAAAATTCCGCTGCACCTCGTCTAGAGTATTTATATCTGTCGTATGGGACAAAAAGGTGCAAATAAGTCTGCAGTGCGTAACTAGCTAATTGTGTGTCGTCACGGCTGCGTCGGCGACCCTCGCGGCGTCCACAGTCGGGTCGCGTGCGTATATAATTATACCGGTGCGTCTGATCGTGTATATTGTATTGTAGTTGCGAGTGGTGGTCGCGCTTGGTCCACGTCGCGGCCCTCATTAATAACGTGTGTTGTATGTGTGTCGTGTGTGGTGCGTGCGGCGCGCATGCGCTGCTGCTCACCCTGCACACTTCAACTCACCACTGCCAAGATGAAATTAGACTCATTTTAACTGACACTGAGGCCGGTTTCTTGTGATTTATAGCGATCGACCAACCATCGACTTCACAGCGTTCTTGATTCACACTTGATCATCATTCCCAAGATCACTTGTTAATGAGCGAGTCTCGTTGGCGACCTGTGACGGCTTCTTGCCAAATTGATCCTCTGCTATTGGCATAATCAGTTGACAATAATTTTCCACCAGTATTGGTTGATTTATAATCTTTCCAATACATTTTTCGATCATTGCAGCGTTCAACTTGTTATATCTAATCACTGCCAAATTGTGAAGAGGATGAAGGCAATGATTTTCCCTAGTGACACAAAACATCTGATTAGCTGCTACAGCAAGCAATCAGACATGTTTATTTGCCAACAAAAAACAAACTAGTCATTCAAGTTTATACGATATTCTTAACAAACACTATGTTTCATTATGTTCCATACAACGTTACAACGTTAAAGATTGGCCAGTAGGTTGACAGTCGGTGGCGGTCACCGGGCGCTCCTCTTCGCACATCACTTACGCTGGCCTAATTCAATTAGGACCTAGCGCTCTACGCTCATGGCTCTACACGTGTCTCTCTTTGCTACGTAGCGAATCTAATGCCTCATAAAATATCATGAAATATTGCCCATACTTCTCGACAATCTTTTTAAGTCCCCATGGGAGTCTCGGTGGCCCTTTATGGAATATACCACCGAAATTTCTGCTGATAGGTAGAGTGGTTTCCGGGTCATGTTATCCCGAATCCGATCGAAAAGGTCTGTCATGGAATTGTTTTACATAAATTACGTCGTCTTTCAAACGTCGCCTTCACTCCTACCCTGTAGACTGTTGACTGTACAGTACTCTGAATAAGTGATCGTCCCAGTGAGGTTTGAGTCTTCGCAACGGAACGGTGGTTTCCTTTGTTTCCTGGTGGTGTGCGGCGCCGGCGAACGAAACCCGATCCCTCGCTGGAAGGCCGCATCCTATATCCACACACGCTGCTACTCGCCACTAAGTATCCGTTACCATCGCCTTTGTAAGACGATGCTATCACTGTTTAAATATTATTATCACATTTTACTACATATTTTACGGGTTTCTGGGACTGTTATTGGGTTATTGGTTGAAAAAACAGGCTTGATTTTGGTATATTCATCAAATGTTGCAAAATATCGTTCCTCTGGAACATGGTATCAAAAATCTGGCGAAATCTGAGTTACTAAATACTCAGATACTCTATAATTTACTCTGATTCTTTGGGAATTGCTACATTTAAGAAGTTCAGTTAATCCCATAAGACCGATTGACAAATGAGCGAACATATTAAACAATAACAACATGTAATACGGACACGGTGCGTGTGTCCTTGGACGGTACAATGTAATGATCGTACACAAAAACCAACATAAGTATAGTGTAGTTAGTTATGATCGCCATCGGCATTGTTCCTGCTACCTGCCTCTACCAAGTACCCAGTAGTACGTGACCTCACTCACAACTCGCACTGATTTCATCTGCATTCTTATTGGTTTCACCTTGATCTGCTACTCACTAATTGTGCTCCTGCAGCGTTACATCACCTCCACTCAAGTTAATGATGCTTCCTTCACATACACACGGTAATACCCTAATAACGACTTATCGATCATCTCAAAAATATTGTTCTATTTCGAGTCCCTTCTATCGATTCCAATTATTGTAAAGAAGTAGCACTTAATCAAAATAAAGTGTATATTTTCATTAGTGAACGTTGATAGGTGGTCGGTAACACGTGCGTTTCCTGTTCCCCCGACTGTGTCGCCGGCTCGCGGCCACGTGGTGTTTCATAACAACTACTCCCGTACACGCTATACTAGCTATAGTCATGGGAATGCCACATGCTTATTTTAATCTTGTTATCATTATTTTTGGAAGTGGAACAACCGGGGACGTTTCACTGAGATACGCGAGTCGTATACCGACCTGCGCATTCTGACACTCTTTTAAAACTATTCGTTGTACGATTATGGTAAAGTTGTAAGAAATTAATGACCGTTTTACTCTTTTAAAGATTTTAATTATTTTTAATTAATTACAAATGTACACGGAGTAATAAATAACATGACGCATCGAGTAGCCAAGTCATTAGGAGTTCATTAATAGTTATTTTCCGCTAAGTGATTACAGACCGATTCGTTGTTACCGTGTTCATATTTACACAGAGTTACGATGTTTGTAGTAGTCAGTAATGGTACTATTGGTGTGGTGCATTAGTGACAATCAGTTGCAGCCCGTGGGGAGCCGGGAGTGTTATAGATTGTTATGAACGGTTTCCCGTGGCACAGTCCCGCCTGGCCGCTGATTGTCGACAGATAAGCGCGCCGCCGGCCAGATACTAGCTCACACCTGTCACACATAGATACGCGCCGTGTCACACGTCTCAGCGTAATCTTATTAGTTTCGTAATGCTCATACTTCACCTGTGACTAAACGTCGCAGGTACTCCGTCCATCTGATGCTATTTAAACATTGATTGTCGCCATCGATCGTTCTTCTACGCAACCTGTCGAGATTGCCAATCGACTTAAACACGTAAATCGTTTTCAACGACAAACTTTCAAGTTAAATGATGAAACTTAAACAGATTGATAGAGTTTTTATAGAACGTTTCACATAATCAGTAGAAGTTTTTGTAAGTATTGTACAACACGCAATCCTGTGTTACATTTGTATCAGTTTTTGTTGTATCACCGTCAGTTTGCTTCAGACGATATCGTATCTAGATGTATATCGGTTTCGCAATGAGGTGTTATCGATGTGTTTAGACATCGTTATCGGCGAGACAAAGCGTCGTTATTTCACCTTATCTCAGTTATTAAGTGTTTCCATTTGTTCAGAACTATTGTGGTCATATATTTTAAAGATCCACTTAAACAATGCTCGAGATTTTATGGGCTTCCTCGCTCTTCCATTTATATAAGATTCTATGGAGTAACATTCCGTTCTGTCAAACGTTTTTGAGATTAGTGAATATAGTGAGCGTGTGAGGAATGTTTGGTAGATGTAGAATATGAGTGTGTGATGCGGAAGGCGCGGTGGCACTGCGTTATTTTTACCGCTGTGTGACGCCGCCTGCCGCCGAGTGCCGCCTGCTATTGTCTCTCTGCTCGGTACTTTGTGATTTGTTGTGATGTTCCCGTCATTCAACATCAAAGCGCTTTTATTGGGGCAGATTCAAACTCGACACACATTACACTGGCTGTACACGAGATGTATGTCATTTCGAAAACATTTCTGGGCTACCAGTGTAGGAAAATTGAACAAATTGTCAACCATTTCAAATACTGCAACAATAGACACCCGTTTCTCGAATCTTGTTAGCCTATATAGGTATGTATACCTATTTAATTTCCCTGCGTTTCGGTCGAATGAGCCAGGCATTGTTCTCGAGATTACTGCACAAACCAATATAGACGGACCTTACGTGTAGAATGGAGTAGAAACCTCCATAGAAATGTGACTAGTAGAACCTGTATGTTCATTCACGAGAGGGAAGTACAGTTCCGTCTGATCGGGTTAGAAACGGCGCAGGTGCGTCATGCACGGAATCGATTAACAACATGTAATATGCAAATAAGGTAGTTGAATACCAGACGTATCAGCTACTCTTTATGAAATGTCCAAAACACATTTTAGTATGGAAAGACGGTATAGTGACGTCATAGTCTCGTATTTTCGTTGATATCAAATGAGTGCCTAATAAAATGATTCAGTCTGTAATCATTGCAATTTCATCATTATTTAGGAAAAAAATTACATAGTCTGAGCATTTTAAATGAACCTTTTACAAGCACAAGTTTATAAATTTTTCGTTAATCCAGCAAAGAATGTGTGGTCCTGGAACATAAAGTAGACCTCATTCATGAACATTATGAACAAGGAATGTATGCTAACTAATATGTAAGTAGCTAGTGATATCTCTCTGTCGCCAATAACGCCTACGTATCGACAGTGACAAAAGAAAATAGAATCGTCTCCAGCTCTAAAGATAGCTACTTTAAACTGCGGCTTGTGTTCTAAACTATTTATTTCCAAGCCAGTTGCATTTGCTGTTCGGAGTGTGATCGGCATCTCAATCTAACTTATTTTGGGGACAAGTATCTCGTTAATCGTTCTCTAATCGTCTTGATAGAAGTATTGTGAGTAAGAAAGAAGAAATACTATTTAGAGTTTAGACCATAAGTCAGTAAATTTTACTAAAGCAGACGCAAATATTTAGCTGCTTCTAACAAATAGTGCCTTAGTTAGAGTATAACTCAAGTGAGTACCTACTTTAGAGACTACCTTGCTGTAAAATGTTCCATACTGTGACGTCATGTGGGTTTTCCAATCATAGAGAATGAGCAGGTACTGATAAGGTAATGAGCTAAATTGACATTCTCTACAAAATTAACAGCATGTAGAGTCAACGTCTAGTTTGTGTAACCTTCAATATTTATCTTAGACATTTTTATAGTCAAGCGGAGGTACCGTCATAGCACTAAATGCACCGGCATGACATTCATTCGACCGTTTTTATGTAGTCAAGATGACATAATTGATAGAGTACACTATTATATTGTACACAAGACGTACCTTGCGTGACTCACCACTGTTTACTTGATCAGAACACTCTCGACGCGAAACAGTTTAGATAAAACTTCCAAACAGGGGAACTAAATCCTTGATATTCTTTCTACTTCTCAAAAGGGTAGGCAGAGACAAAAAAACGCCACTTGTTACGATCTTTACAAACTTCCCTTGCTTTATTCACATCCATACATCTTGTCATACAAAACGCCGGTTACGAGTACTACGCACCTGATCTTTTTGCAAGACATCGCCGATATGATCTGTGTTTGTCTTGAATACTACTTATATTATAAATGTCAAAGTTTGCATCAATAGATAAGAATGTGAACATGTTTGTGCTTTAGAAAACTAGTAATCTGATTTTGATATTTGATAGACCAACTTGTTACCTAGAATAACATGTTAGTGGAATAGTTTATACCCCACGAAATTTTCCATGCCGACGAAACAGTTCGACATTCACAATATTGCGATATTTTTCTAAGCTTATGATTAGTTACTAGACTATATTTTGTATCCTAAGCCCTGATAATGTTTAGTTATTTATAAATTCAGTAATCTCTTTATTATAGCTGATAGCAACAAGACTGAGGAATTAACATCCAGTTTTATTCGGTTTGGCTAATTGATAACGTAGAGCTTTAAAAAAACAATAGATAATCTTTTTGTATCTAAGCGGAACTTTCCCTAACATTCAAATTTGGTAGTAAAAAAAATTGTAATCAATTTTCGTTTTCACTTATCACAATCAAATCATATCGATAGTCGCTCACTTGTGCTACCACTAAACCTATAATATTTAACATTAGTAACACAGAAACCAGCAGCCTACTACAATTCAGCTTCTATACAAAAAGCACTCCTCTTACTAAGAGAGTAGATACCAAAATGGGGCATGTCGTATAAGACGTTTTATAAAATGTGACCGCACGTCCCCTAGTCATAAACAAAGTTCAGTAGGGCATCGTTCCCTGCAGCGAGATAACACGGTGACCCCAATCCTCCCCACCAATTACATTACTCCGTAAATACGAAGAAGCTTTCACCCTCCATGCTATAGCTATCTTAGATATGTAGCTATCTATCTCCCGTCGTCCCATAGGAAATGAAATCATTTTTCTATTAAATGAACGCCCTCTATAGGCGTTTGAACTTCGCAGTTGAAAGAGACTGGCTGGTTATAAACTGTCCTAGTCTACCAGTTGTCAGGCCTAGACAATAGGCTTTCAGATCGCTTAATCAATTAAGGTCGACCGCTAACCACACAAAAGAAATAATGGAAAAGAGTATAAAAGAAGACTCGGAAACTTCGACTGAACGAAGTTTTATACATACTGATCGCAATGACCCTATTAATAAGGGTCAATTATAAAAAGGGTCATTGTTACCCAATATGAATCAATAACAATCAATAATACTTATAGTAATTGGTTCCGTAGAAGGAATAAAAAGTATCGTCGTCTCCCACCTCAGTTTACCTGTTCGCGTCATAGATGGCGTTAGGTGTGCGTAAGGCACGTTAATGATTTTTAAACTCTAGCTCTCTTTGTAGCTTGACCTGAAACCCTTTACAACAAAAGAACATTTTAGTTCCCAGTTTTTCTTGTCATTAAGACGAATGCCTTACGTTCAGATGTTGAATAAAAGAGTTTTGTGTCCTATATCTCTCGACTCTCAATGTATCTTGTGTGTAGTGAAATTATGTCACTAAATCGGCTCATTATCTGTCTTTCTTCTGAACCATAACTATGTGGCTTGTTTAAAACTACAAATTTAAATATAAAGTCATATTTAAAGCATTCAAATTCGACAGAATACAATAAATTCAAAGACGAAAGTGCCTGCTATCTTATCAGTATTGTTAATTATAATACAAACACATGTGATCGTGACAGAGGTCGGGCGCTTATTGCTTACTTATTAGACGAGCGCCTCGTTATCGTCCTAGTAACATTCGCTCTCGTATTGATAAGGTAATTACTGTGCGAGTGCCATTGACCGAGCAGCGCCGCGCTCGCAGTACGCGCGCCTCTTGCCAAACGCCTAAGAGAATGCTCTTAGCAATGCATATCTTCGCGTCACTTGTACAAACTCTACTACTCGATAAATCCATTTATTTATCAATCTAGTGACAAGTTACATTGGTCGCTAATTCGGGAAAATAGTGGACTATTTTAGTACTTAATGTGATCATGAGAATGACTGGCAAAATTCTTTATTACTTACCACAAATTTCGCTAAAACATTTCATCATCATGTTATCAAACGAAATCGGTATGCAATGGAAAAAGTATAAGCAAATAATAGTACTAATTGATAAGATCAATATCTTAAGATAAACAGTCTGCTACGGTGTATGACGGAAGTATTTTTGTTATAAAGATATGCGGGCGCGCAGGCGAGGCCCGCGCATGCGCCGTGCGTGTCGCGCATCACTGGCGCACGGCCGCGCCATCAATCGAAAGCCTATGAACACTTTACAATCCACTTTCAGCTTCATTATAAATTGCATCTATTTATACCAGCACACTTGTTTATTTTAGAAAGTTTGCGCAGATTCGGATTGATACGTTTACATTTATTTTGCGTGTCGAAAAGTATGTCATTAGTTCGAACACTTCAGTACATATAAACGAAAATTGCTTTCGAAACAGATTGATAGAACCTTCGTCATTCTTTAAATACGTAGCAAAAATAACTTAATTATTAACATAATAATAACACATTAAATAAATACCCTATTTCTACTAAGCAATTCGTAACGTAACTTCCAAATCGGTAATTTCAGCCTCGCGGCAACACTTGCCCAAGTGCAATGTTGTCACTTTATTTCGTGACACCGCTCAACGAGAGCCTTAAACTTTCAGTTTCATTGTACGTTTACATAAGTAGTAAGTAGTTAAGTAGGAACTGGTTTCATAGCAAGTATAAGTAGTACCACTTACTTAATGTTTGTGGTCTCACTCACTACTTGTCATATTGTTAATGCACTTCTTGTTAGTATTGTCGTCTATGTAGTTTTAATAGTACAAGTCTATCGCGTCGTTTATAATGATGTTGCACTAGCATGTACTTACTCATTATGTTCTTGAATTCCATAACCTTGATTTTTTTCTTTTCCTTACATTGGAATCTCCTAAAGTTCCATATGAGTCTCCTATACTCCTAAAGAGCCAGTGTCTAGTCTTGCCCTATTTGGCCGAATGTTCCGTTTTTATAGGTACAGAATGATTGTTATGATGAAACTTATATTGATAACTGGTATTATCTTATTACTACGTTTCTATAGTGTTCGGTTTTACCATCTCTTGGCATTATCTTAGAGTTTCTCGCCAGTCCTCACTGGCTTTACATTCCGTATTGGCGATAAATTATTTGGTACAGTAACGATCAAATATATTATTTGATTTAACTCTGAAACTGGCAACGTCGAGATTGTTATAAATTATAACGTCTGTTCTTAAATAAATTGGATTAAGACTTCTAACCAGCCATAACCGTCTCACTGCAGAAGTAATTGGTACACTCCAACATAATTCCTACTTTTATTTTATGGCCTGGTTTGAGCTCAACTTAGTGTCAAATTAGTACAAGCTACCCGAAGGCCTTTGACATGGCATGCCGTATACAGCCGGGGCCCAATTTTTTACGTGCCCTCCCAAGCACGGAAGCTCTAATTTCAAATACTAGTAAGCAGCCGACAATCTATGAACTGCCTACATCAAGCTTCTCACAGATCTTCTATCGACAAAAAGCTATGAGGGGCGCTCATAGCTTTTTGTCGATAAAAGATATAACTCCTACTTTAAAATATTGTACCGTGATTGATTTCCGTGATCACGTCTTCTTCTTGATTGACTTTTTTAAGCAAAAATACATTATTTCAAATTCTTACAACCGACTAGTAATACTAATCAGTATGTGATGTGAGCGTGCACGGGACGTGTTCTCGGTACAGAACGAGGGTGTCCATATAAGTATGCGCGAGTGGGTGCCGCACTAGAGCTGATGTCACTGCTCACTGCCATGAGACATGGGGCTCATGCGTCTGTCCCGCTCACAGTTACGTCATTGCTCACCTATGGCGCTGATATTATTACCTGATATTAGGATTTTTTGTTTATGCAGTAATATTATGTTACTACACATTTTGTGACTCCACATATCGCTATTTTTCCATAAAACCTTTACAAAAAATTTCTAGTAATCTTGGGTGATGCGAATGTGTTAAGCTGTGGACTTTACTTCTGTCAGTTTACCTTTGGAGGAAGATTAGTGTCTTTTCGTTCTTCTCCTTTTTTTAACTTTCAAATAAGCACAGATATGGTGTATTGGACATTATTCCAAAGAAAATACATTTAGATCTTCAATTTTTGATACCTCGTCTCTACCTTTCTATTGATTTGTGCTTAGTTTCTTAATTATCATAAGTATCGATGATATCATTCGGACAATTTAATAAATGTATTCAATCCATGCCTATCCCAAATATAGCATCATGAGTCAGTACAACGTTCGATTTGAACCCATCCATCAGTTTGGAACAGGCATCTGTTTGATCATACACATACATACATTATATCTCGTTGTTTCAATGTATCTCGGTGCCCTCAGTGCCCCCGCTGCAGTCGAAATGTTCAGTTATTTACATACGGGAGCGGTTGTGAGTGTTGTGAGTTATCGCAGCCATCAAGTTCAATGTTTCAGCGATACTACTCCACGCAAGTATGTTGCGTTTATGAATTACTAGCTTTGTGCTGCGAGTCTGCTTGTCAAAGAGCTGTTTTGTTCGTTTTGGGAATTGGTTAATAAACCCTTTGTTCTCAAGTAACATAACATATCGTATAAATTTGACTTTCTCAAAAATACTTATTAGTATCCAGATAAAATAATTCAATATGCAAGATATTCAATAATGTGAAATGATTTTTTCATAACATCATTTTAGCATTTTTCTTGACTGAAACTTACTCGTAAGTACTATTTGATAGCAATTACTCGGTTCGCATCAAAATCAGTAGATACGCGTTGATGTCGATCGTGACAAACAGACGGATAGTAGTAATGTTCGGTAACGTAAGAGGGTAAGAGTGTCGCGTCGATAAAGTGACAGGTCGGTAGGTAGTTGCGTGGCAGAGCGGCGCGCTGACCGCGGCGCTGCGGCGCTGACGTGCCGCCGCGTGGCGCGCCCGCGCCGCCTGCGCCGCGCTCACTCCGCTGCCATGGCGCGCCCCAAGCACTCGCCGCGACACGCCGCGCAATACGACGACCTGCCGCCCCGAGGACCAGGTATTGCCACCCTCCTGCACTCCACCGCCTCTCGGGACCCGTCGTCTGAACCTTCTCTACCACCCGCATCGCTCTACAGAAGTGTTTTAAGTCAAAAAACGAGCACATCTGGTACCGTGAGTTCAATATCGATACGTGGAACGGAAGCCTCGGTCGCACCGTGCGTGCAGCCCGGGACGACGTCCTGTGTACGACCGAGTGCTCCTGAGCGTGCGGCGCGCTCCTTCTCTCTCATGTTTTGTTAGAATTCTTAGTGTAATCTTATCTACGAGTATATTGCCGGTGTCGTGCGCACGCCGCTATAACATATGTTAGGCACGGTACGAGTTATTGTGTTATTAACTGGCTAATATCGTGAGATGTAAAACGTTCGTGTCGGTGATAAGTGGACGCAATGCGACGGAACACTAACGGTAAAGTGTAGCGCCATTCGATTCACTCCGCTCCATCATATTATATACGGTTCATTTGAAACTATCTGTGAGTTCATCTATTGATAACGGTTAGGTAAAACGAAAGGCGAAACGTTCTCATCTAGACCTCTGTCACGATACAAGGTAGAACTGGCAGACTGGCGTTATTCGTGCGGTGATTGTACTGATTGTGATGACGCAGTAGCTCCCTTGTGGATGATCGGCACGGAAACAGGTTTCATTGAGTACTTTCTCTGGGAACTTGTTTACATCTCAATATCGATGCGTTCAACATTTTTGTGAATGTTTCCTTATGCTTGTAGCAGGAGATTGTTTTAAGTTTACCTGTGTTATAGCTTGCCAGATTGTCAAATATATGATTTTATTAAAACTTTATGTCATCAAAACACAACAGCGAGAGGGTCTACATCTTTTGAAGATCTTCTTGATGTTCAAAAACTCATTTCAAAATGACTCTACATTTCCTTGATTAACAAATCTCAGTCACATCAAATTTCCATCTGGCAAGCCTGAGACACATTTGAGGAGCCCAATGCTTGATTAAACTAACGTATGTTATGTTACGTGTGTGTAGTGGAGTCCCTGATCTACTGGCGGTCGGCGGCGCACAGCGGCGCGGCGCTGGGCGCGGGGCTGGCGCTGCTGGTGGCGCTGGCGTGCTGCTCCGTCGTGTCCGTGGCCGCCTACGCCTCGCTGCTGGCGCTCTCCGCCGCCGTCGCCTTCCGCATCTACAAGAATGTGCTCCAGGCGGTACAGAAGACCAATGACGGACACCCCTTCAAGTAAGCACCATTCACTTTTACCTACCTAGCTATAATAGTTAATAGTCAATCCAGATAAAAGTTGTATTTTGAATTACAGCACTATTGTATTTTTAGTGCGACAGCATAAAGTTACACGATGGTACACCTTCTTCGATGGTAAAAAAGGCCTATTACGATTATAAAGTGCGACGCTAGCACCTCCGAAAGTAACCGATCCTAAGTAGGTCATTAAGTTGAATGGTATGTGTGTAGAGAAATGGTGATCGCAACACAATGTGACTAGTTAGTGAGTTCGTTCCCACGTAGAGGTAATGTGGAGTTATCTATATTGTTTTCTTGATGTTAGAAGTACCCAAGATGTATAGTCCATTGTAGGCAGACCTTTAACTTAAAACGTCAGCAGTGAATAAAAACCACTCTACAATATTCTATTAACATGCTAGTTAAGGCAAATGTGTAAATTTAAAAGTATTTGTAACCGAAGAGTTTGGAAGAGATTCATGTTAAATTACTTACTTCTAGAGATTGAAAAGTCTGTTCTGGATGTTGTAATTTGTACCAAGTCAAAGATCTTCATGCTTGGCCAATTTTATCACTTATATTATCAAAATTTTATTACAATAGGTATACTTTATCAATACCAAAGTTAATGAATTTACCGTCAGATTGTTAGATTTTGAAAAGTAAACATAAAGAAACACACAAAGAAAACCAAACAAAAAAAAACTGTCTGTTTGGAAACTAGATCCATACAAAAGAACGTTTAAATCGAAATATCTCGATCTACTTAACACAAGACTTACCTGCGCAGAAAGATATTTGCCATTTAAAATACAATATAGATTGTTATTATTATAATTCAGTGTATTTCAGTTGCCACATGTGTTTGCGATAATATCATGTCTATACATATTTATGACATCACACGTCTTTGACTTGGAAACTTTTAAAATTACATAGTGGTTTTGATAAATTAGATTTATAAAGAAACTGTTTTTGATACAGTTACGATATAATTAACTAGCTGACCCGCGCAACTTCGCTTGCGTCACCTAAGAGAATGGGTCAAAACTTTCCCCGTTTTTGTAACATTTTTCGTTGCTACTCCGCTCCTAATGACCGTAGCGTGATGTTATATAGCCTATAGCCTTCCTCGATGAATGGGCTATCTAACACTGAAAGAATTTTTCAAATCGGACCAGTAGTTCCTGAGATTAGCGCGTTCAAACAAACAAACAAACAAACAAACCAACAATCAAACTCTTCAGCTTTATAATATTAGTATAGATTGAGAAACAAGCTATAGAGTTGCAATAAATCATCTCAAAAGTGATAAAAGGTTTAAAACTAGTTTATTACTATCATTAATTAAATCAATGTTTAGAAAAGTTATAAAAAAGTCCAGTCTCTAACTCTCGTGTTCACTCTATAACTTGATTTTGCTAAACTTAAGGTTCAATGAACTGTGTAGGCGTGTATACTCATTTGTGAATTTTTACGGTATGCCATATTTTGTAGACAACACACATAGTAAATACATGCGCATTTCAATATCCAAGCGCTTCTATCTTCAAACAAAAAGTTTTTAAGATTGACTTAGAGAGAGATAGAACTAAACGATAGTTTATCACTTATCTTTAGTAAGAGTTAGGCGGTTAAATTACCAAGCATCACCTGCTATTTGAAATAACAAGGATTAGGCAAGTAACAGTAGCAACCTTATCCACGATAGGTTATTGGAAACGGGCGTTAGAGATAGTTTAAACTATTCAAATGCAACATGACAAAGAAAATCTAGAAAAGAATGAGTCACACACAGCTCGTATTCTAAAACTATAGCGAATATTCTAATGTGAGTCGTTTACTGAAATATCGTTCATTGAAGTATGTGTTAGTGGTGATGTGAATTAACACATTCAACACGCCGACAGTGGACGTGGCCTGCTGCCAACTGTCGCGGTGGTCTATAGGCTTATCACACGGCTTTCCTTAAGCTTTCATATCCGTTAGTAGTTCCCTTGTTGTCGTTTAATTGAATCGGTTGTTTGTCTATCAAAGATGCTCGATAAATTTGGAATAAAGAGTTCTAACAAACTGCTTAAGTTTTTTCATTCATACCTAGCCAACTGGCCAACAACAGACTGACGACAAAAACCCGGCTGAACTAAAAGAAGCTAAACTGTTAATATTTCATCACGCAACCTGAAGTTACCTTACATTGCTCAGGTAGAAACGCAGCTGTGAGCACATGATGGAAGCCCTACAAATATTCTAACGTTATTCCCAACCCGCAGCTAGCTAGTCTAGCGGATTAAGGCCTACTTGACTAAAATTATGCTTAATCCATAAAAAACCACCTATGCCTAAACCTACAAGAAAAAATATTATAAAACAGTACTCACGACTCGTTTTACGATCCCCTATTACGGTAAACATAAAATATGATCACATTCACAAGTTTTATGGCCACATCGTTACGTATCGTGGACTTTATACAACATTACCTGCGTGTTCCTGTGTACTACTGTGTATTTCTGTGTATTTCTCCAGGGATTACTAACAGATGTGTTACGGGCATGTTTCATGAAACATCCCGGTCATTACTGTTCAGGCTACAAGCCCCGGGACGGTCGGAAATGGAATGGTCTGGATTGCAACGTTATGCTGCGCCAAAAATATTTCTTTCTTGAAGTAATTTTCTTGATAGAGTACATTTGAAATAACTTTAAAGTTTATTTTCCATACTTTAACATTTACCTTTGGAATAGTGGTAATTATTGCGATACAAGTTACTTACATCAATTTTTGATTAATTATTTGGATGTAAAAAGACACAGAAAACCTATTAGTATGAATTTAGTAGTAGTTGTGTGATTAGTGTGTGAGTTCACGTGTTTGTTCCAAGTAATAATATTCATATATTTCTGGTCACGGCTCAAGTTCGTTTCGGCTCCGATCACTTTGAATGCTCTTCACAACAACTCGACACATTCTTACTAAATATCTTGAAATTAACTAAAATTAACCTTACTTATTATCTTTACTTACTTTAAAATGATAATACTTATACTCTTTTAAAGTTTCTTAGTGTAGGAAAGAGTCTTCAACAAGGGTAGGGGTTTATAGATACTTATATTTTCCGAAATCCGCAGAATTTGATTGATAGTTTTTCATTCCATCGCCCTGATCTTAGGAAGTTAGTACTCCAATTGGGAAATTCTTTCTCCAATAAAAAGTAACATTATTCCCGAGACCAACCCTAATCTTAATCTCGGAATTGTCAAAGAAACTGCGGCGTTCCTTACTCTGTGATAAAAGCTGATAGAGCAGGTTCATAGATGCTAAGATAACCACGTGTTGGAGAGCGTAGACCCGACCATGTACAATATACATAGTATATAACAGTTCACGTGTATGTGTTTACACAGTTGTTCAAATCTTACGTAATTACAATACATCTCTTAATAGATTCATTGTTGAAAACCTTATGTATGTTGCTTGAAATTTTACATGTGTTTTGTTTTAACAATAGGCTTTGGAAATTTTTCGGCGCACTTGAGACAACAATTACCCGTAATTATAAATATAAGTAAAAATATTTTTTTACAACTAATAAAGTATAAAATCCCTACCTCATTTGGGAGTAGACAATTGCCCAGCAGTGGGACAGTAACAGGTGAAAGTAAAAGTATAATACTTCGGTTTGCTTGCGTGTAAAGCTTTTTCCAGGAAGCTTTTCGATCGAGGTCTGCTCTATTAATCTCATTTATATCGTCTCAAATACCTGAAACTGTAATAAAGAGTTAAGTAAGCGTTATTTACGCAATCATGTTATAAATTAGCACACTAGGTTTTTTGCCAGTCATACATTTTACTTCTTTGAAAAGATTAGCAATATGTACATTTCGTCATGTGCACTAATTGTTCATATCTGCAATTTCCTCATTATATGAACCTAGTCATCAAACATGAACACAAAGTAATAGTGACTTTATTCTTGTTAAATGAGATTCACGATCAATAATTATTATAATGAGTATGTAAGTAGGTTGATAAGTTATCGTACAGATGCTGACATCACTATAGAAAGTTGCTGATCTGTTAAACGGGACTTGACGTACAAAAAATATTGACACGTTGCTTAGAACAACATCATTTATTGATTTTAAAATGTAACTAGCTTATGTTCGCGGTACACTTCTTAAATAGTAGTCTATGTATTTGTAATCTATTAACCATGACAAATATGAACTATGTCAGCTCATCACCACGGTCGATGCAACTAGATTGATTATAATATTATGCGAGAGTTTAAATTTGCTAATGTACTAGAAGTTTTAATGTGCAAAAATGATGAACATTTTCAAATTATAATAGTTCGTAGTTTATGACTAAAGATGATTTTAAAAATGTGAATAAACGCGTTTGCAGAAGTATGAAGCAGCATATAATAATATGTAGCTAGTAGTAGGTATGTGACGTGTAACCCGAGAGCCGGCTGACCCAGTTCGTTCAACTATTGATTTTTCACCGTTCGCTCAAATACTGCTGAAGTCTGCACCAATTACTTGATACACTATACTACCTACTTCTACATACTTCTTGTATTACAAATTGAAATGTATTGAGATATTTAGTTGTTTCGTATTGCATGCAAATAATATTATTGCGAAATGTTTACAACTTAGTTAAATACAGTTAGGCTATTATGATGAATAGAATACGGTTCAATATCAATTACTTACAGCAGTTATAGAAACACTTATTCTACATTTTTACTGATTCAGGATTTTACTTTTCCTTCAAAAAAAGTTTTCTAATGATAGGAAAACTGAATTTCTCTACATTTGTTGCTAATTTGGAGATTGGGCCTGAGTCGCACAGTATCTATTAGTTAGACATTTGCTTGCAATGCTCTTCGGTTTCTGAATCCAAGAGACGTCTATACTGTCAAGTCTAGATTCAACTCTACTGTTATTGATCCTTTTACCTATCATAACAAAGGTTGTATGTGACGTTGTATTAAGTAGTGTGTTGTCGTATTCCAGATGGTTGTTGGAGAAGGACGTGAGCGTGTCGGCGGAGCGCGCGCAGTCGCTGGCCGCCGCCGCCACCGCGCACCTCAACGCCGCGCTCGCTGAACTGCGCAGGTACATATACATAAACATACGAGCACTTGCGTATACGTATACGCAGTAGACATTATCAATAGTGAAGTCTTTCCGGGGGAATCTTGCAGAGTCTTACCTTATTACTTTCTAATAGGAAGTAAGGATTAATACTAAGATCATTTTTTGCTCTGAAATAAATTTATGATCAATACAATAAGAAGAAAAAAATCTCTATTCTGAGATGTTATTTATTTGTCTGTTTTTCCTTTGCTACCAAAGATATTCTTTTTGGGTTATTACAAGTTTTTCTGCCTTTATATTCACTCAGAAGTTAATACCGATATGATAGTAACAGTGTGTTTGACGTGTTGCGTGGTGGTGTGTTGCAGGTTATTCCTGGTGGAGGACCTGGTGGACTCGCTGAAGTTCGGCGTGCTGCTGTGGTGCCTCACGTACGTGGGCGCCTGCTTCAACGGCATCACGCTCATCATACTCGGTGAGCATCGTCCACTAAAACAAACACATTACTACCTACCTATTTATAACAACCTACCTACTTATATCTATACAAAGACTAGACTAAGGAAGCCTTAGAAAATATTTTACGTAAGTAATTGCTAAATAGTAAGCAATCATATAGAATTCTAGAACAACTGAGTAGATGCATGTTTTAATAAAACACGTTATTGATGCAGAATTAGTCATGTGACTCTATATGTCTAGTTATTGATCAATTCTGCGAATCACGTGTACCCTAACTACTTGACAATTAACACATATTCTTTTACAAATATCGATGTATATACATTATACATGTATAAACTTACATCAACAGTTCCTACCTGTCTCGTAGGTATATTGCTATTAAGAAATGTTTGAAAAGGAGTACATAACCTATGTTAGCACTTCCTTTTGTCAAAGGACAGCTTTAGGTTTTTAACGACTTTTCCAAAATAGTGTAATCTCCCGCGATACTTAGCAATGCAATGTTAACGCTCTCAATACCTTGTCAAATGATCGCACGATAATAGTCAATATGAACCGTCTGGATAAAGCTTCATTATTATTATTATTTAACCCAAATTATAATCCGAATTATTTTGAAACCGTTCATTCATCTTTAACACAATACATGATGGAATATTAAGAAAATTCCAATATCTTTGAATTATGTCGACACAGAATGATTTAAGCTATAAATGTGTGATACTTATCTGCTAGATGTAATCTAAAAATGTACCGATATTAGTGATTATGACCATTACATGATATAACGTCCACCGAATTACATCATTTTAAGATATTTAATCACTATAAAAGTGTCTGGAACTAAGCAAAGTATCTGATTAACATAAAATTCATTAGACTTCCAATAGAGTGTGGTCGTATTTTTGATGCGTTTTCATAAGTTCATACGTGTATCTTGCAACACTTGACTGTGTCGTGCGTATACGTGCTAATAACTGCGTATACGTCCATATGACATCACTATAAAGACACACCTAAATATGACATTTGACATTCAAATTATTTGTGTTGTTAATAAAGATGATGTTAAACAATGCCGTCTAGATCTTTTCTAGACAGTTTGTATCATATCACGGGTGTCACTTTGATAATTGTTCATTTGTTAGTCCATTTCAACTTAGGTGCATTCTACGATGATGTAACCTCTAATAGTAGCAGCATGACTATAAACTGTTTATTCTAAATTCTATACGAAATGTAATACAATCCCACATTGGCGTCCAGAACGCAAACTATTTAAAATAAATATGCGACATGTATTGCTCCACAAATAACTGGTACACACGACGTTATGTCGTTAACATGACACCCAGACACGACAGACAGTATATTAAACATAAATTATATTCGTTTTATCTATTCGTTCATTTCTTGAAAGTTTCTAGTACTAAAATATTTTTTATAAATTCAGTCGTCTCCAATGGGCTGTGGAATAATAGAAGGATCCTTATATGCTTCCACAGACTGAATTACTAATTTTGTTTAAATGTCTACCAGAGATGTTCATTGTACATTGTTACGACACAAAGCGCTGAGAATGATTCTTGTTATAAAAATCTAACAAGACTTTATTGACGCATTAATCTTACCTTGTTGTTTCGGACACATCTAGTAGGAAATCTAAAACCAAGATTTATGCTAAGTGCTAAAAATTAGATATGGTACGATGTGTGATGCAATCATAATGGTTGCTGTTGAAAGCAAGTGGGTGTGTGTTGCTATTGTGTATATCTATAATGTATGTATGTTTGTGTTGCAGGGTGGATAGCGTTGTTCACGTTGCCGAAGGCGTACGAGATGAACAAGGCGCAGGTGGACGCCAACCTGGAGCTGGCGCGCGCCAAGATCAACGAGATCTCCTCTAAGTGAGTACACACACGCGATACACAATAATATCTGCCATTATTGTATGTAATACATATCTGCCATTGTTCATGTGGCGCCGTTACTTCGTGTAGCGACCGTTGAACATTTTCGGACATTTAATGAAATGGTTCTTATGAAATCCGCAAGGGGCGCTGATCACTTTTTACAAATTACAGTTTTAAAAAAAATACTTTGTTATTTAAACTTTTAAATAATTGTGACTTTCGTTTCTAATATAATATACTGTGTATACGAACAGTTAGGTGTTACAATGCAATTGCGTTTTATTAATTTAATGACTTTTTACAAATTGCTTAATTACCTCGTTATTAGTTTAGTGGTATTCCAGTTTCGTCATTACGTAATGGATGCATTGTTAATTGAAATTAAATGTGCACGACGCGTTCTCCTAATTGATATTAATTATTTTAAATCACTTCACAACGATCATAATTAATTGAGAATATTTTACAACTACTTATGACTCTACATTTACGTTTTATATAGACACTAAACGAACGTACCTATTACTGCAATGAGATTTTTTTTAAACCTGTTGATAGTTCCCCAAAGTATTTACTTGAGTCGCTCGTGCCCAAGTTCTTCATGTGCCGATGTATAATGTATAATGTTAAGGGATGACATATTAATATGCGTGTGCATGTGTTGCAGGGTGCGGGCGGCAGTCCCGCTGGGCAGGAAGTCGGAGAGCGAGAAGGACAAGTAGGGGGTTCCCGATTATTAGCGCCGAGTACTTCTCACGTTTGTTATATTTATTATTATGTACTATTAAAGATAACTACTTTACGTGTAAAGCTTTATGAGACGAGTCATGCGGAGATTATTGTATTTGCTTTTTGAAATTTTAAATTAAAATAACTGTCGAACCGATTGTTGTGTTTTATTTATACTTACTATGTTTTATACCTACCTGAGTAATGAGGTCTTTCCGGAGTACGAGCTACATTTTCTTCATAAAAACTCTGACGAAGAAGTAAACAGTGCATTGTCAAGCGTAGGTACATATCCCTATTTGTTATAAACGACGTGTAATTGATCTTTCAGCAGACAACAGTAGTTCTATCCTTGAATCATATCAGAGTGGCTATGATTTTATCGGTAAAAACTTAATGCATAGGTATAACGTAAATATTTTTGTCAGAATAAAAAACCTATTCACTTTAACAGGTACCTACGTAGATTGATACAAGACCGAACCTTATCAGAAAAATAAGTATTAAATATGATATACCATTTTAATACTTATTTCCTGCTTATAATTTTATACATCGAAAGGATTAGGTGATGTCGAGATACCTAACTACCTAATGACTCCTTGTCAACTCAAATAAGCAACAAATTTTACAAGTAGGTACCTATAATCAGCCATAATTTAATTAACTTATGAGTGACTATTAGTTACTAGTTAGTTACCCGTAATAGAAGCAATTTACCAGTATTCATTATGTACTGTTAATAGTAATGCAGTGTTTTATTCAAGTGCCTAAGAATTACCGTAAAACATTAGGTATAGGTAATACATAATATCGTTTTTTATCGTATACCTGCAAATAATCATGTTCACTCAAATTATACACAAATTGAAAACAAGCAGCAATTACATCAGGAGTTATACTAGGTAGTTACTGTAGTTAGGTAGGTTTTTAATTCAAGTAAAATTATATCAGAACTTAGTACGAATCATTCGATATCGTATCTTTAAAGATACGTGATATCTAAAGCACATCGTTTTAGTTCTAGAAGCTCCGTCATAAATAACGTATGTGGAGAAAACTTCCACAGAATTCCACCCCCAGAGATTTTCACGTAGCTGTACACTGCCGTACCTATTTATATTTTTGGTAGTAGGTACAAAGTCAGAAGACGTGTATAAAACCAGTTGATATATTATGATCGCATCTTGTCTAAACCTTTACTTAGAAATTAATGAAAGCAAGTCCCTACGATACGATCGACCGTAGATATCGACGTATAATAAATAAACAGTGACTAGTGGTTATTACTACAGACAGAGCTAAGCAAGGTTGAAAATAATCATTTTGCCTGTAGATACGCGTGGAATCAAAGTAGGAGAGTTGTAATCGTTATGTTGTTAATTAGTTCATTGCTTATAGTTTACGATATTACGTAAGTATGAAAGTTGGCTTTTTGATTGGTAATCTACTATTTTTCAGCTAGGAGTAGAAAGGAGTTTAATTTACCCGTCCGTAGTACATATGTGTTTTAATAGTTTTATAAACTAAGGGTAAATTAATATGGCTAATAAATCGTGGTTTTATTTTGTTTTTGACTTGATTAACTTAAATTCAATGTTCAATTTTAACAAATGTTGTACCTTGAAGTTTGGAACGAAAAGGTCAGTAGGTCAGCTGTATGGAACTGTCATTAATGTCATTTAGCTGTCAATTGTCATGCTGTTGGATCTGACACTGACAGTTTCAATAGGAAAATCACGTACTTCGGACTTTAGTTTCTAATTCGTAATTAATTATATAGAATACATACGTAAAATAAACTCTCTGTAACTTTGTATGAAAGTCATATATACGTAGTCTTCCAGTCCTGTGGTGTTTTATAGTGGAACATAGTTCGTAAGCATGGGGAATAAATGATGATGTAAGGCACGGAGGTTTTATGCAACGTTGGAGAACTTCGGCAGTCAGGCAGTCCACACGGAACAGTGAAACTGAACGTACTATAAGAGCTTTACCCGCAGTGATCCATGTGCCTTAGCTATTGAAATGGGAGACAGTGTAAGGTTAGTATATAAATAATTACATAGTGTGAAAGTGTGTGTACATAACAGTTAAACATACATAATGCAATGTCACTTACTTATTGTATGTGCTAACAAGTTGCTATATTATTTTTTTTAAACATAACTTCAAGGCTATTTTTTTTAAATTAATGATTCTATATTTTTTTAATAAATATTGTAGTGAATATCAACAGTGAGTTTCTTAAACATAATTTGAATTATTTAAATTAACAAATAATGGAATATTTAATGTGGGAACTCATTACCTTGAGAAGTTCCGTATTAAAATGAATAACAACTAAGAATTTTACACTTCTATTACTAATTGATTATCATTCCTATTTGATGGAAGAAGTCAATTAAAGTCGGATTGAAAAACGAATATGTTAGGATGTAAAAGAAATGATTTTGTAATAAATAATTTTAACCCATCACCGAGAGGGTCTCCTCTAGGAACTAGAGAGATGATAATAACACTTATTTTAATTCCTAAATACCTATATCCATGGCCAATATCTTATCAATGAATGAGATAGTTAATGTAGGAAATCATCTGTCAACTGATAAGCCATCAAATACTTATCTAAAAGTGATGAAACTAAGGCAAAAAGTGTTTAAGATAATAAGTTTATCTGAAATATCTTCTTCCAGACATAATATGGAACTACTGCACACTCCGAGTGACTGCAGTGAAACAATGTCAAGGTACATCACTTATTAATTAATTAAAGTAGATTAAACTCTTTATCAAAAGCTTAAATAATAATCTAGCTATCTTCTGTAGTATTAGAGCTAATCTTTGTGATCTAACTTGGTTTATTATTAGATATGAATAGCAGGACTTCTTCCTGGTGTGATTATTGTACTAACGTTGTACTGGGCGATACTGTAATAAAATTAATAACATAATCAATTCTTATAGAAAATATCAATAGATGTTAGAGTTGTGTGTCCACTGTTGCCGAATTGGAATATACAGAAATTAATTTAAAGGGACAAATCCTAACAGTCCGACACTCCTATATCAACCAAATGGGTGTGCAGATTTGCATTCCTTTAAAAAGTTTAACAACACTAAAGTATGCCAAAACATGCATTGAATATTTGTTTCACTTTTTGTGATAAGATTATAAGTATTAACAGTAATTGTGTATTGCAAAAGTAGTTATTAAAATACAATCTAACAATAATCCAAGTTTCATAGTGTGTATTAAAAATGGGCTTATCAGAACTGTAGTTTTTCAATTTCAGGTGAATGGCTTGTAACTGAAGGTGATATCACCAGTTCCTTGCACAGTATGTAGTATATTAGACACATTTATTTCTACATTGTACTAACACACGGTGGTGCATGGTGTCATGTCGGTATGGTTCTATCGTCACATCTACTAAATTACTAAACTATCAAGTGTATTGGTTGATTGCTCGCCAATTGGAATCAATTGAGAATAGTTTCAAATGTTTATGACTACACATTTTTTAAACTGATTAATTTGAAGTTTGAATAGTTGTTAGTTAATCTTTTTGTTACATACTCTGTGACTATGGTACAGTTTGAGTTGTCTTTAGTCTATGCGTACCATTTTTTTTTCCTTTGGCTTCCAAGTAATAGATACAACCTTTTACTCATACTTTCTAATATAAATATACAACTTGACACAACCCACATTTGATTCTTATATAAGTATTAAAACAAAGATACAAAACATTTTCTACAAATCTAAGCTCAATTTAGATAGATAGCTATTTGTAAATAGCACAATACTCTGCAAACAACTGTCGTAGCTATAAAGTTTCAAAGTTGTCTTAATTAAAATAACAATAAGGATAAAATCTAACTCACACCTAACTAATTCATTCCTAGTTCTTCTATTTAGTTCTTTCCTGCTTGGAAAAAACATTCTCAAGAATTTGATAGTTTGTGCAACACTTTCCTGTAAAGAGAAGCAGCATAATTAAAACATTAATAGAACCACAGATCATTGAATTTGCACTTTGCCTCCAAAATATGAATGAATCAGTTTATTTTTATTAGGTAAGATAAAAATAATCTTAGCTACCTTGTTATGAATAAAAGCATATATTTGAAAATATCTGTACTGAACAGTAAAAATGAACATTATATATTTTGAAAGACTGCAAACAGTTACATTATTGTTGATAAATAGTCACGCGACCTCTAAAGTGTTCGTCCTCAAAGAAAGCACTCATTCACTTAATTATATTATTGTAGTTAGGTGCACGTGAATAAGCACGAGATTGTACCGGCACATTTGTATGAAGTACCGGTCAAGTTGCGCGGCGCTCTGCGCTTGTGATAACAACCAATATCGATTTATTACAGGCGCGCTCTTGAAAGTTTTTGTGATATCTCGTGTTCAGTACGCGACATTGAAATTTGTTGTTCTGAAGTACCTAGCAAGTCGCTGATCGGACGTTGAAAAATATAGACATGTAGACGGTATGATGATGTGACGAAATGACTTCGTTATTGTTAAGTCATCTTAGCACATTGCTTTTATTTTGTTTTTTTCGCAGCGTGTTGCTGCTAATTTAACCACAAATGAGAAAGATGTACCCAGTTAAGATTTTGGATTATAATGAAGGAAACCTAGATAAAGTTACGCCGTTTTCCCATAGGGACATGTTTTGTAATAAGAGTTTATTTATAACTCAATAATTACTTACTAAGTGTATATAAATGTTATGCATATAATGCACGCTATGCATTAATACAGTCCAATTAATAAGAATAGTGGTGCGCGCCTGACCTTACTCTTGTATTGCGTATCAGATCGTTCCCGCATGCCCGCGTCATCGCCGCGACATTATTGATGTTATGAAGCACACTGATTGTTCCAGCGCTTATCTGGAAATAGGTTTATAGCTTGTTTACACTGTACACAGGAACTAACGAGGATTTCTCGAACTTGTAACAATTTCAGGAACGCGTGAATAAGGTCCGAATATGGCTATAGAGCTGACGGGCTTTTGTCAGAATAAATCGTAATTTTACGTTAAAATGAAGTCAAATATTCAAGAGTAACTAAGAAACCTTGCACCTTTTTTCAAAGTCTCTTTTTATGTTGCTTCGAGATATTGCGTCTCCGCATGACGGCTAGTTAGTACCATCAATAGACTTTTTGTTCAGTAATGACGATACATATTATGTAAGTAATAAGTATCTTAAATGTTCAGCTAAAGATTTCCTAGAGTTATACCTAGTAGGTAAACTAGAAGCTTCATAAAGCAACGCGATATACACTCTACACTTCATGAAAAAGAAAACTTGCGTTTAGGTGAAGCCAAGTTTTTTTGCAACAAAATACATAAACTTAATATATTATAACTTATAGATTTATGTGCTTCCTGCTCATAATGATCTAGACTTCATAAACATTATTGAAATATTCTTGTAGCTCTAAATATTCTGTCATATGTCTTAAATTCAAGTAATTTGTGTCTTTGTTTATTACTTATTGGTGCGACCTCTATGTTGTTCGATCATTTGCTTTGCTAATTTTATGTGCTTTAAACGCTATTGTAATAAAAATACATCTCAAGAACTTCCTACACTAGCTGCATATTTGTACCCGCCATGTTACCGACGGATAATACCGATGTAGTTTCCCTGAATAAGTACTTTACTTTACACTGTAACTACGCCCTTACCCCCGGTTTCTAAGGTACATTTAGCGGTAGTTTTTAGGTAGGTTTATCTATCCAATGGTGTCAAAACTCATGTAAAAAAAACGCTATTGAATAGATAAACTACCGCTAAATGTACTCAGAAACCGGGGGTTAGAGGTATACCCAGGCCAGTGCATCTATATAATATCCAATATTTGAAACGTGGTCTAATGACGAACAAACATCCTCTAAGAAAGGCAATGTCTAATGTTACAGAAATATTACCTTTTTAAAGGATTTCTGAAATAAAAAATAAATGTCGCCCTCGCTTACATAATTTGTAATAACAAAATGTCAAGATCATAAATTCATATTTTTTATATTAATATTTCCTGTTGTGTGTCCGTATCGTGTTACGCAAGGTTTATTAAAGAATGTAAGCAATTAAGCATGCTCCTTTTATTTGTTCATTAAAAAACTATCGAATGAATATATTTTGAGATCTGTAAATGAAATTATAAATATTTAATTATATGTATTATACACTTGTGTAAGTTACTGCACTTCAAACAATAACTTGTCTACATTTTAAATACTTCAGATTTATGTAGTGTATTGTTTCATCACTACGCACTGTATTTAAATTCCGTGGTAGAGCCACAAACATCGAACTTATTTTTTTCCTTCACATTAAAATGTGTTCTTGAATAATGTTTTGGATTTTGAATTTGAGTACTTAATTTAAAAGTATAAATACGTGGGTACCCGTGGAGATTGTTCTAGAATTAGTCTTGTATGTTTTGGGACATGATAAGTAAAATGTAGTTGACACAGATGTGAGCGAACACGGTGAACACGTTGATGTTTGTTATGAGATGTATTTTCATTACATTGTGTCGCTCCTCGCGTCCGCTTCACAAATAAATAACTTTATTTGTCTGAAGTGAGGCGTAGCGCGGGAAACTGTCAGCGTTACAACATTTCACTATACACTATTTAAACTGGTCATACAAACTATACGCGATTGTTTTATCTCTTTCTATCTTACGATTGATATTGTAAGATGAAAAGTGACTGAAGATTCAATTGATTTATCGCAGAAGACTTTTCATTAATAGGTGCTTGACATTTTGAAGTATATTTGATAGTAGTGAAATGTTGTGAGGATGTCAGTGTACGTAGAGCGTTGTTTGGTTGTTGTCACTGGCACATGTCGCAGCTGAGGCGCGGGGGCGCGGGCGGCGCCGGGGCGCGCGCCGCTGCCGCCACTCGGCGCGCTCCAGCGCGACATGGCGCAGCCCTACCGGTAGGTACCTGCGCTTTATCATGTAACTAGCACAGCAAACATTGCAGCCTCCCGGCTACTGCCACCACTCACATATTTACATGCAGATAAACCTCTGCTGCTCCGTACTTCTGTCTCATCACTTCAAACCACATTGTTTTTATAGGTGGTCGTGTGTGAATTAATTAACACTTAACAATTACGTGGCCTCGCGGCCGGCGCACACCTCACTCGCTTTTACTTTACAATCGTTTTAGTTGTGAACTACTGATAGAGGAACATGTAAGTGTCACTGTTTATAGCTCTACAATACTCTACATATTGTGCGAAAGAGACCAAAGTAAATTACAAATATATTTAATCAACGATCATAAAACATAATGGTATGATATTATTTTTCTAAGTGTTATTTTATTGTATTGAATACGGTGGCTTCTTTTCGTACAAAATGTACAGTGATCATGTATAATTGTATATTTGTTTCGTTCAAAAAAAAATACTGAAATACCCGCAGTACTGCATTTGCGCGTGCACCGCACCGTATCGCGTTCTTCAAAGATCATGCTGACGGGCATATTACCATAATACCTAGATATGATATAGAGTCAGTAGAGCTTATTGATGAGATGTGGCTCGGCCTATCAATGCGAGCTTAACTTATCGTTATTTCTCAGTTATTTGTATTAAAAGTCTTGTTCCTTATTCACCAAATAGCTGAATGAGGCTCAGACGTTTTATAAGTATAGATAAAAAATGATACAGTTATATAGATAGCGAGCAACCTTGTCTTATTGATAAACGATATTGCTGAATTGCGGGATTGTAGTTAATAGCACTGTCGCACTTTTCCCTAACAACTGTACCTACTGGTGGGGATTTTTTTTACACTTCTCTCCACCACACCGTCACTGGTAACGCCTGGTTGCCACTTGTCGGGTGTCGGATCCGAACATTAATCGTTTACGGTTAATCCGAACATTATGGTTTACGATAAATGTGAATAGCTTCATATAAAATGCTCTGCTACTAGAACCACCGATTATAATTCGGATCCGACACCCGACAAGTGGGAACCAGCGCTTAAGGTTAGCTGTCAGGGGTTAAAGGAACAGCCCATACGCTTGTCACAGTTTCAATCAGCCTATAACGTGTATATGTGTTGAAGCACGTCGTCCATTCTTTAACTGTTACTAATTCATTTTACATTGGTGTGAGACATGTCATCGTGTTGTCATTATGAGTACAATCGGTGCAACACATCGTTGTATTACAGGATGTTAGTTCGACACAGTCGTGGATACAACTATATTTACTAACCCCCGGTTTCTGAGGTACATCAAGCGGTAGTTTATCTACTCAATAAGGTTTAAACTCATATAAAACGCTAACGCTATTCAATAGATAAACTACGGCTAAATGTACTCAGAAACGGGGGGTTAGTAAACTTCATCTTTCATCATAATTATATAAGAATACGGGAATTAACAAGAACACGCATTTAACGTTATAATACTTGACGTTTTGGCGCAGATTACACTGGCCGGGGTCGCAGGCTGACTGTAGTGCAATGCAATGCGAAAGTTTAAAAGTTATTTATTTAACATGTGTGATAGTTAGTTTCCAACTTTTATGTGAATGAAAACTTTCCAATAGTTGTTTAATAAAAGTAAATTTATTACTAGAATGCTACAGTAGCGTTACATTAATGCAAATTGCGTTTTTTGTTCTCAAAACAGTAGTTTTATAGCCGAAATAGTTGTATTTTGATAGTCTTAGCAACTTTCGAATATTTTGATATCATTAACACAGGTTGTTGTGGTTTTCTTATCAATATGTCACACGCTAAACACTGTTTGTTTAGAATTTAGATAAATATAGAACGTTATAATTTTATAGGCTTTCATTTATCATCAAACAGTTGACATTACTTTCAAAAGCCTAATACTCTGCGCTGTTTAATGTAGGCATGATAATGTAGAAAATATGTAAATTTTTTGGACGTAATTTTGTAATGCGATACTAATTATAAAAAACTGCTCCATTTAACAAATATAATTTTATTTTCCTTTAAGATCTTAGATTAAATTGACACCGAACATTATTTAGTGGCGATGAAATTAGATTTCTATATACATATTTATTGATGTCACAAAAATAACTTAAAAAACCTATCGGTTGACATTTTACATTTTTACATTTAAACATGTTTTATTTATAGGTAGTAAATTATTGCAATTTTATTTGTTTTATTTGAGTCGGAATCGCATTAAATTCGCTATGACATTTGAGGGCTGATTCTAAGATTTCGTATAGTCAAAGCAAGCAATAATTGTTGGTACTTACGTCATATGAAATTAGCGAAGTCGTAGTGTTTACACAATGTAGTCGCTGACCTAAGTACTATGTTGTAGTTAGTAGTGCAGATTCGCTGACCCGCGGGTCCGGGCCGGGCTCCTGAGCGGCATGCGTCGTAGTCACACATACATAAGTGAGTGAGCGAGTCCCGCGGCTCACTGTCGCGGTGCAATCGTCGATAATCAGTCGCAAGTCGCTCGCGGCTTTACTTATCTATTGACAAATTGTAATTAACGCTCCATTTTCCACATCTTATCATTTCGCTTATTACTTAATCTGTGCTCGCAATCATTACGTGTGCCGGCCTGTGTGCGCGGATTTCTGATTATAAATTGTCTCAACTGTAAGCTTCGTATTAATTATTCGTCCTTTTCTTTCGTTCGCGCACCTATGGAAAGTTTAAAGTCAGATCTTATCAGCACATGTATCACTGGGACTATATAACGTCGTCTAGACCTTTCGTGTTTATTATTCGCGATAAGTTGGCACCAATTCTGCACTTTATACTAGGTGTTACCAAATAATTATCTAGAATTTAGTTGTGAAATAGTATCGCGTGTGTTAGTTTGTGCGACTGTGCCGGTTCTTACGTGTGTGTGTGTGTGGTCGCAGGTTGAGCGAGCAGAAGGAGAGTTCTCCGTGTATAGACCGCGGCGACACGTTCGCAGTGAACATGTGGGGCGCTCAGCGGCGCGTCACGCTGGACGTGCTGATGACGTGCTGGGGCATCGGCACGTGGCTCGGCGTCAACGGCCTGTACGTGCAGCTGCCGCTGCTGGTGGAGCGCCTGCCCGAGGGCTGGGCGCTCGCCTCCTCCATGGTGCTCGCCGTGCAGTTCGCCAACGTCGGCATCCTGCTGTACGGCGTGCTGCGCAAGATCACCTCCAGAATCTCAGACGTGCCCTACATATACGGACTGCTGCACATAGGGACGCTCGCGTTGATCCTCAACGCTTTCCTCTACGACAAGACGACTGTGATCCGTGGTAGTGAACGTTCCATCGCGTACTTAACACTGACATTTTTCGCGGCGCTGGTGGGCTGCACCAGCTCCGTGCTGTTCTACCCACACTTAAGACACTTCCGGAGCGTGTACCTCGCTACGTACTTAATGGGGGAGGGGCTCAGTGGCTTCATACCTAGTATATTGGCCCTGATACAGGGCGTGGGCGGGGAGCCGGAGTGCATTTATCCCGAGGACAAAAACTCGACAGTGACGGCGGTGTACCCGCCGCCGCGGTTCGACACCACCGTGTTCCTGTTACTGCTGGGCGGACTGTCGGCCGCCAGTCTCGTCAGTTTCACCACTATCAACAATTACAAAGGCTTCGATTCCGAAAAAGTGGATCTAGCGGTGGCGGCCAAGGACGAGGAGGCGACGGTGGCGCCGGAGTCGATCACGAGCGCGCGCTGGCTGGGCGTGCTGGGGCTCATGGTGGTGCTGAACGCGCTGAACAACGGCGTGATGCCGTCGGTGCAGTCGTACTCGTGCATGCCGTACGGCACGCGCGCCTACCACCTGGCGGTGACGCTGGGCGCCATGGCCAACCCGGCCGCGTGCCTGGCGGGCGTGTGGCTGCGCCCCGTGCACTACAAGCTGCTCGGAGTGATGCTCACGTTCGCGCTGCTGCCCTTCTGCTACATCATGACGACGGCGCTCATGAGCCCCGCGCCGCCGCTCCTCAACACCACTGGCGGCATATTCCTAGTTGTAAGTGTTCGTCTACTTGTATTTTTATAAACATTAACAATTGTGTGTGGCCTTCGCCGCATGTATGTGTACATTGTTATCGTCTGTTACATGTATTAATACGGTTCATTTCCAATGTTATCGAGGCATCGTAAATGACGTTCAAAAATACGATACTTAGAGGTGTAATAAACTGTTGGAAGTGAACGAGTGTCTGAAGATAGTACGTTGTTACCAAGGGCAGGTGTAGTTTATCATAGTCAGGGTGACTAGAAAGTCAGAGATAGCTTGTGTTATTTCCGGCAAATGTTGATAGTCGCGGGACTTCCCCGTGGATGTCTGTCCCGTACTTTCACGGAGAATATTTCTCATCAAGTGGTGTCGAGTGGTCACGAGTGGAGGCAACAAGGTGACCTCACGCGTAACCTCCTCTTAATGTCCGATAACCTCTGTCCTTGGTCGTTTCATTAGTTTTTTCTCCATCGGTTTCATAACATCAGTGACAAAAACAGTTCAGACACAAACATTATTGCAAAGACTTTATCGACTTGGTCTCGCGCTAAATTATTGCAACTTCTAATACACCAACGGGGTAATTAATATAGCTAAAGGTCGTTTTGGGAATAGAAAAAAAAGGATATTGTGCGTTGATCTAATGCAGGTTTCATGCAGGATTGTTCTTACTTAGATGTTTTCCACTATCTTCATCACTCTCAATGACCGCTTGAGATAAGGTTTTTGAAAACTGCACTGCATCATCGATGTTGTCTTTGCTCTAGTCCTTCGATTATTCGATACAACCGATACTAATCTTCTTTATTGTCGATGAGTAGGTAGTAGTTGTTGATGAGTAAGTAGTTGATGCGTGCTTTGCTTTATTTTAAGACTGGGTCATTCGCAGGGCACTTACCGTTATCTGATTGCAATAAATCCTCATAAAAGGACTTAACTTATCAACCGCACGTTTGGAACAGTGTAACTCGCTCACCTCGCCGCAATCCCACCCGCGAAAAAAAATTGTGTGATCAGTGTGATGAGCACGAGTATTTGTTCTGAGCCGGGTTGTTAATGTATCTATATAAATATGTATTTAGAAGTATATAAGTATGTTTATCAGTTGTTTGGTGACATAGTAAAAGCTCTGCTTAGTTTGGAATCAAATCCCCGTGTGTGTTGTACAATGGTATTTATTTATTAAATTACTTAATAAAGGATCTATTATGAAGAATGTAACGTGACGTGTGTGTCTGCAGGTGATTTCGTGGGTGCTGGTGTCGGGCGTGGTGTCGTACGCGCGCATGTGGGTGTACGGCTGGGCGCGGCGCGGCGGCGCGCGGGGCATGCGCGCGTGCGGCGCCGTCACGCAGCTGGGCTCCATGCTGGGCTCCATCGTCACCTTCTGCCTCGTCAACTACACGCGCCTCTTCGTGCAGCCCGACGTCTGCCCCGCGCTGCCCACGCGGTAGTCGCCGCCCACTACTTAGTTACTTAATTTATTATAGACAAATATAGTTACCTATTTAATGTTGAAGTTTATTTGCTGTGTTTTATTTTGAGTCATGAGCACGAGTCACATCTCTAGATTTCGCTAGTAATCAATGGAGCTATGTATTATGTTCATCTGATGACTTTTAAAACTGACTTGCACCTGCATACCTACTTTTGCTCGTGGCTCTACATATCAAAATTACCCGGACCATAGACAGCTCCAAGGGGTGAAAGCATGATCTCCCCCGCTTTTAAATCTTAATCGCTTTTTAATGCTCAAGACCGAAATTTGTATTGTCTGATCGTTACAAAGCATAGGGCGCAGATATTACTTCGGCAATTTTTGATTGAAATGTTATTCTACTTTACTAATTGAGACTTATGTGTTCTGAGTTCTTCAGATCTATTTGATAAAAACACAATGAGAAAGCCTAATACCATTTTTTCTCAAAAGTCTTTCAAAATAGCAGCATATGAGAAGTCAGCGAAATATTCCAAAAAAATACGTAAACATATTATTCCAAATTCTTATGCAAAAATATATTACCCAAGTTATTTATTTGTGCATACAAATTTGTAACAAAACACTTAAAAATATGCTTAGTTTCTCTTTATAAGAGTATTGACCTTTCTGAATCATTACGACAACACTTTTTTACTTAGGTATTAGTCAAATCGCCTGCGCGGGAGTTTTTTATCCCCTTAAGAGGCACTTAAATCTACAGCTAAGTAAACTAAGTGATCATCATTCTGTTTTTATTTCCACATATTTACGACCAAACAACATGTTTTTCTATTTATTTATTTTTCCATACTATGTTTCTTATGGTAATGGGACTGGGTTGGCCACATTACCTGCCTGCATCCAGAAAGGTGGGCTTATATATCCACTAACTGGGTGCCAGAGGATGGATGGCGGGATGACCTGGACGCATTTAAGAAGGACTGGTCGGAACTTGCCGCCGGTAGGTTGATATGGAAGGAAAAGAGGGTGGCATATTCCTAATAATGGGACACTCAACCAGGCCAAGGAAAATATGTTATGTTCACTTGTTTCATTTGGTTTTTGGGTATTTTTTATGTCTCCAAATTAATGTAGGTCGCCTAATGTGTTGTGTTTAAAAATCATTGGTTTAATGGGTTTTGTTATAAGTGGTTTTGTTTTATCAATATTATTAATTGTTACAGTTTTAATAGCTAAATAATGCACGAGGACATTAGTTCTCGTATCTCGTGCGTCTTATTATAATGGTTATTTAATTGTAAAAAAAGATTAAATCTAGTCTGTCATACAGACATTATAGCCCAGCAACTTAGTAAAGAGGATTGTATGCAAGTTTTGAGCAGAGATATAAAAAAAAACAGTACCTAATTATCATTATTATGCACTTGACGATAATCTATTTGATTAACTACGTATTTTTTATAAATAGAAACTTTATTCTAGAAAAATCGTATATATGTATCGATTCTCACTCGCTAATAAGTTGTCAGACTGCAGTATGTTTGTATTATTGTTCGTCAAATTGACACACGGGTCTTGTACAAGTTGATGTTTTGAAACATTCTACCACCTGACATTCACGGCTGAATCATGGCTCTGAAACTGTCATTAATAACACAAACTAACGCAGGTGCTACTGAAGAACTCAAGTTACAGTAAAAGACTTTAATTTAAAACTCTTAACCAACAGGCTTTCGATCAAAGGAATACTTATTTGTTTCGGTCGAATATCGAACTCTAGATTCTCAGCCACTAGATGCGCTGTTGACATTGTGAAAATATGAGCTTATTGTTACAGCGTCTTATATCTTCACATAAATAAATTTTGTTAAATAGAGTTCGGGTAATGTTAATAACGTGAATTCCGGCAAATCAAATCAAGATTGATATAAAATAAGAGGGACGTTAAGAACATGAAATTCGTTCAAAATAAGAAATTTATAAAGAATTGCCGCAAAAGACTACTGAAAAAATATTTAAATTAAGTTAAAAGTAGATAGTTTTACTGAAGGTTGTTTGTGAAATTACATACAAATTATCAATTATAGCTGAGTGGAGGTCATTACTTATACGCTAACGATGCACTATAATAGTGCAGTTTGATCGCTTCACAAACATCACAAATGTTCTTTATATCTAATACAAATGATATCTGATTGAAGAACCGTTAAGAAGTAGGTAGTTATATTCCTAAGAGGTTATAGTGTTACTTTATATGTTATCTGTCGCGGGAAAATTGTGTAAACAACTAGTACTATTATCAAATGTCACTATTTACTATGTACTTACTTAAAATGTAGGTTGAGTTTCTGTACACAAAGTTAATTCTATAGTAAATTAGAATTGCGGACAATTTTTAAGACAAATAGTTATATTTTTAGGTTTTGTTTATTTTCTGTCTGGGACAATGCCGTGATAGAGAATTGTTTTTAAAATTAATTTATTGAGTTCCAATCATGGCCAGGAACTATTAAGAAAAGTTTTTAAAATATGAAAATGAAGACCACTAAAGTGTTAACCTATCATAATAATTATGCTGCTGCAATGGAAATCTCCAACCCGCACTTGGCCAGCGTGGTGGACTAGTGGCCAAACCGGAAGGGGTTCCTTTCGAAAGGAGACTTGCCCAGCAGTGGTACAATAATAAATTAAAACATTGGATTCGTTGTAGTCTGCCATAAACAATACATTGTCAGCAGAAAGAGAACATAAAAGTACCTCCGGTTTTATACACCTACTAATTTATCAGCTGAAATAATACCAATGATAACCACAGCCATAAAGCTTACCCTTAAGAATACCTAACCAATAATACTTATTGCGTAGATATAATGAGTGAACAAACAGACAGTCCGCTGTATAATGATACCGTGAGGACTTGAAGACAGAGGCTCCGAGGAGGCGACGCACCATGGACGTGATCAGCTTCATCGTCACGTACTTCGTCACCAAGCACCTGTACATCATGTCTGCCTTCATATGCTGGCCGCCTGGTAAACTGACTTTTAGCTACTAAGATTTTACCTACCTATATACTGACAAGATAAAGCAAGATTTGGAATAGGTGTAGGTAGAATTTATCGGTACTTGCAGTTGACTAATACCTTATTCTTACCCTGTTCGAAAGTCTTGTACATAATAATAAATTTAACCCATTAATGTCCCACTGCTGGGCAAGGGTCTCCTCCCGTAATGAGGGAGGGGTTAGGCCTTGAGTCCACCACGCTGGCCAAGTGCGGGTTGGGGACTTTGTATGTCCTCAATAAATGTATTAAACAAATTTTAAACATGCAAGGTTTCCTCACGATGTTTTCCTTCACCGTTGGAGCATGTGATAATTATTTCTAATACACACATAACTTCGAAAAGTCATTGTGGTGTTGCCTCGGGTTCGAACCTGCGACCACTTGCGTGGGAGGTACCAACTTATACCACTCGGCTATCACTGCTCTCATTGTACATAAAGTTCAGCTATAATGAAAAACGCCAGCCTACACAAGAATGGCTAAATTTAGTGCAAATAATTATCGTTATGGACGTCATCTTTCAAAGAAATCTACGAGACTGATGTAAGGATTTTAGTAGAGTTTATTTTAGGCTAAGTGAAGATACTAAAGGCTAAGTTGATTTTCTGATATACAAGTAATAACAGCTAGAAGTATGTTATCAGAGAAGACGTCGGAATTCCTGCGCGTCGCCAGCGAGGCCGGCATCAGAGTGAGGGTGTACACGGACATGCGTCACCCGCCGAGACTCAGTCCTTACGAGCTGCTGCGCGAGGCCATGATGGTGGACCTACAGTGTCCTGACGTCGAATATCTTCTACACAATGTAATGTATCATAGGATAAAAATTCATGTAAAACTATCGTTATATTTGTCTATTTTCGGGTAATATTGTAGAAGTCGTAAATACAAGAGTATCTTATCGTTAATTTTTGTGGCTTGACGCAAAAGGTTTGTTTATTTCTATTTTACACACACACACACACACACACACACACAATATCCCAATGACAAGAAATAATAATTAGTCCTAAAGTATTGAAAACCGAAGCGCCTACAAAAATAATCACTTATATTTTTTATCCGCTCTAAGTAAAAAGTTGCTATATTAATAAGAGCAGGCACTTCCTTTAACAAATCATTTCATCACAACTTTCAACCTTTATAACCTGCAAATTTTAGGCATCGTCAACCCGCGCGTTCAACTACCTGCACGCATGGCTGCTGATCCACAACTCCTCGTACGACAGAAGCATCATCGAAGACACCCTGGATGAGTACGAGATCCTCCCGGACGCCGACGTCGTATGGGCCGCGCCTGACACGCTAGTAGACGTGTACAGGGTGAAGGCTAAGCATCAGTATCTACTCACCAATCTGGGGTTAGACAGGAACTGCTCCAAGAAAGAGCTGGAGTCCATGTGGGGAGCCCTGCCCTCTACCGTGACCAGGAGGAAGAATCTACGACGGATGATGATGCCTGCTGCGTCGGTGGTGAGTGTCTAGGTGTATTAAAAACACATTTTATTACTATTTATAGTCCTTAATTAAAGCTTAGGAAAGCCTATTGTGCCTTATACCGGCCGGATAGGGTATCTAATCTCCGAGCTACAATTGATAATATTTCCGCAGAAATTGACATGTCTTCGACCTGGACATCGAACCCAGGATCTCACAATCGGTCACTTATCTACACATCTATTGTTTTGGATACTCGGATAGGTTAACCCCAAGTTCAGGGTATTTTTAAAGTGATGTGTATGTTTTCAGATAGGTCAGCCGGAGTTTTTCCGCGGTTGGTGGGACGTGAGCACGCGTCAGCTCGACACCTTCCCCAAGGTCACGCACCCGCTCATGATGCTCGCTTCTGAAGACATGAACTTTCAGTTAGTAATGCTATTTTTAGCACTTTATTTTGTGAGCCAAATTAAGAACCTGCAACTACTACCTATGTTAATTGGCAATAATAACTTTTTTATAAATTAGAGGTTTTGCAATTACCCTCAACGAGTTATTCCGTGATGGTCATGGTATCTCGGGGAATACGTAAAAATGGCCTTCGTGGTTGCAATTCAAGTAATCGGTAGTTTTGACAGCCAGTAACCACTAATCTTAGTGAAAAATAAATGACTGATTCATTTCCAATGTGATTGTTTCCAGTTTCAACATGCGTCAGGTGGACTTCTACGGCGTGGTGCATCCTAACGGCTCGTTCAACGGTCTGGTGGGGCTGCTGCAGCGGCAGGAGATCGAGGTGGGGCTCGCCTCCATCTTCATGAGACATGACCGCATGCGGGAGGTGCACTACTTCTCCGAGACCCTGGCGCTCACGTACGTATCATTATACTCTTATAATTGACTTTAGTAAAGATTTTGTTTGATTTGTAATAAATAAGAAGTAAAGGTAGGTAGATTCTTTAATAGATATCGGTTATCCGCGAAAAGGGGGGAATGAGGAAGAACGTGGTAACTGGAATTTAAGTTTGTTTTACGCTGTTCATCGTTTTATTTTAAACAGAATCCGATTTCATTGTAGACGATAGAGCTTTGCAGCAAAATTGTCACAGAATATTTTTTAAGCTTATGAAGGAATTGGAAAATTAAGATGGGTAACCCAAATAAGGCCTATGTCCTAATAAGGATTATTTTTAAATTTCACGCTTCTCGGTTTCATACCACCAATGTATAATATAAGTGTGTGCGTGTGTTTCAGTTGCGCATTCATATTCCGGCAGCCGTCCCGGTCGGCAGTATCCAACGTGTTCCTAGCTCCGTTCAGCGCGGGCGTGTGGTCAGCGTGCGGCGTGGTGGCCGCGTCTGCAGCCGTCCTGCTCGTTCTCCTGCGGAGAGTGAGAGAGAGGACACACCGGCAGTCCAGGGCGTTACTGGCGCCGCTCACGCTGCCCGACACGTGCACCTTCGCACTCGGGACCATGTGCCAGCAAGGTGACTATCTTGTAAATAAGTGCAAAGATAAGTGGGTAATACTAATTAATATGGAGTGTCTTATGAACTATGTATGTACTTAGAAGTCAAGTTGTTTACTACTTTCTAATTCAGCACATTTTATCCGTTTTATTATTTACCTACTTTTATATCCATAGAGATATCGAATTAGGGGTTGTATCTCCTACATCTTTTCCTCTCTGTTTGTTTTGGCAAAGACCAATATTTCGGTTTTCAAGATTTTCAGTTATAGTAGCACTCGTATTTAGCAGGTACTTATACCCGGTTAATAGCTGATAAGGATTTTTTTTAAGAAAGCCTAAATTGCACTCTCATGCAAAAGGGTGTTGCATGTTAAAAGGCCTAAAACAGTCTATTTATACAATCACGAATAAAGACAAAACAGGTCTGATGTTTCTAGTACTGCTTCAGATATTAAGAATGGTGGTGAAGGTGGAATTTTGACAGTTGTTTTTATACATTTGCTTACTTTAACTATAGGAATTAGGATAGATTATTATCTGACACTTACATCCAGCCGTGAAATTGGTTCTAAAATTGTTAAATGTCTAGGTTTCCACGTGACGCCGGCAGTGTCGTCGGTGCGGGTGGTGATGTTCAGCACGCTGATGACGTCACTGTTCGTGTTCACGGCCTACTCCGCCAAGATCGTGGCGCTGCTGCAGACGCCCAGCGACGCGCTGCGCACCATCGACGACCTCACGCGCTCGCCCATGACCCTCGGCGTGCAGGAAACTACCTACAAGAAAGTCTATTTTACGGTGGGTCTTCCATTTATGAGCCTTTTACACTCTTACAACTGGCCATGGAATTTGTTTTCGGATACGAAACGCCCTTATAAAATTAAAATTCTTGGTAATCGAAAAAGGGGATTGAATTAGGTGTCTGTACCAACGTTTCTTACGTCCGAACATAATATATTATTAAAAACTTCATCTTCATATATTCATTTTGTCAAACAGCTTTGATTCCTATAGGTACAGCTAGTTGATATAATTCAACTTGCAATCTTCCTTCAACTAGTTTAACATCCTGCACCGCTTCTATTAAGTCTTTAAAGTTCTGCTTATGAAAAGTTTTGCTATGTTGACATATCAGGAGGCAGCAGACAAGTCAGCACAGCAGCTGTACAAACGCAAGATCGTGCCTCAAGGAGAGCGCGCATACATCGGGGTTGATGAAGGCATCGCACGTGTGCGCACTGGACTTTTCGCTTTTCAGGTACCATGTACCAGAGAGTTAGTTACCTTATTGATAGAATTTTAAGCTTAACTCGAAGTGTTTCATATAATTAGAAGAACAATACAGTACCCCACTTTTATCAGGTATTGACTTTGAGTTAACAGCACTAGTTCTAACATTACGCGTCATAAGTTGTGTTCTTAAGCAACTGTTAAACATATTTTGTATGTATGTATTATGTAAATGAGTAACAGGCTCAAATTACCAATATGCCACTCATATAAACGAACGGCAAAGATAATAATTGGTAGTCGCGGCGTTTGCCTCCAAAAGTGTAAAATACGCCATGTGTGTCAGGTGGAGCGCAGCGCCGGCTACGACGTGATCACGAAGACGTTCACGGAGCGGGAGAAGTGCGCGCTGGACGAGATCGAGGCCTTCAAGATGCCCATGGTGTGCATCCCCATGAGGAGGTACTCCGGCTACCGGGAGCTCTTTGCTGTCAGGTATGTTTAATACACTACATACAAGTAAGTATACAATCGCCTAAATATTTAAAAAGCACTCCATAGTGATGTTGGCAACTCTTTATTTTAAAAGATAAAGCCATTGATATTAAGTCGGCAACATAACTCTACGGTTTGGTGAATCAGGCGAGCACTGTAAGGTGTTATAAGTTAATTCAAGTACAATAACTAAGTGCAATTAATGACTCCCACGCTAGTGGTTGAGGGCTTACCACCTATGTCTTTACCAATTCGTATACTTAATCAAAACAAAGACTCGTAACCAGCGGACACTGAAAACTTCGTAAAATACGATGATGTTTCTCTCCGCATGTGATATTATTTAACAGTGTATTGTAACTGTGTAGGATGCGTTGGCAGCGCGAGGTAGGTCTTATGGGTCAGGCGCGGCGCGTGTGGCTCGTGCCGCGCCCGCGGTGTGAGACTGACTCCGGCGGGTTTGTCAGCATCGGCATCATCGATGTACTGCCTGCGCTACAGGTACCTTTCCACAACTGCTATTTCCACATAATGTAGTCTGAGATTGGTTGAGCACCTGGAATTTTTCAAGACTGACGACTATTTTCAGTTTGTCATTCTAAACAACTATCGGTACCGAATTTTAACGTGTTCTGAACATGCCGAGTCGATATCATTCATCTTAAATACAACGTAACAAACATCCATGTTCCTGTGAAGTAGCTAATGTACTTATATACGAGCATGCTAAAAGATGCTCAATCAGAACGCAGTTGCTGTTAATCACTGATACTGACCAATGACATACTTTGAGGGCCTGTCCAAATTGTGGAAATAATATACATAGTAATATCAAGTTCTGTATAACATTGTCAGGCGCTAGCACTGGGCGCCGGCCTCGCGGTGGCTCTGCTTGGAGCTGAGCTGATGCTGCACGCGTTCAGCCACAGAGCGGCGTGCTGGCCAAGACACTCCTCTGCACAAACTGCACTCGTTGGAGATACCAGGTTTAACTAAATAGGTTCGCATATTTATTACACTAAAGATGAATTTATCTAGATAAGGTTAGTTTATTGTTGAAGCCGTTTATTTACAAGCTTTTATTTTTATTTACACATGAATAAAAGAAAATACTTCTATAAAATTGTTTATAAACTTTAATTACTTAAATCTCAATAATAGTAGTAGGAAACATATAGTACATTTAAAGATAAGTAGGTAGTAAGACAGTTGTCGAGCGAGGTTCTCGAAATAGGGTTCTGCCTTGAGTCCACGACGCTGGGTTAGTGCAGGTTTCTGATATGCACATAACTTCAAAGTTGTTAAACTTGTAGGTTTTGAACCTCCAATTCTTCTTCAAATACTACTTGGGTTGATGCATGGGACTAATAATTATTTCACTAATTTCAGTGATATTTACAATAGAGAGCACAGTAGATGACACAACTCTTCATTCGCACAAGAGCTGTTTAATCCACAGTTAAAAGTGGAGGTCAGTAATAACTCTAGACACAAATAACTGACTTTATTTAGTGACTCTACGACGCAGCGACGTGTGAAACAGACGTCATGTGCATATAAGCCCGTATGTAAAGATCACTGTCATTTTATTCTGTCTTTATTGTTCTCAACAAACGTAGACCTAGACGCCCTTGACAAAGTGCGACACGAGCGACCGACCAATTAGAGTAATAGCAGCAATATAGATGACTAATGTAATAATGTACATCAAAGGAAGGTTATGGTCCAATTTTCAAACACTGAAAACAGTTATTCTCGTGTCACAGACGTCACTGGTATGCCTGGTAGTGGAGGCGTAGTTAGAGCAGCTGTACTGCGAGCAGCACGAGCACGGTGACGCAGAGCGCGGCGCACAGCACGCGGTCCAGCAGCAGCGCCGCCGCCGCCCACGCGCCGCTCTCCGCGGACGAACACGTCTCCTGCACCACACACAGCTATGTACTCGCATTTCATACGTGAATCATTAAATATGTAACAATATACTTGCTGTTCTAGTTTTAATTGTAGTTTAGAGTTAGAAATCTAAAAGCATTGTAGATGCAGGAATAAAATGGATAAGGAAAATATCTAATACTTTTCTACTTCACACGTATTGAAGGTGTGTGTGAAAAGGTGGTTTGTTATAACACGTACTTAGAATTCAGAACCTAGATGATGTTTTAAGAGAGTTGCATGCATTAATAGTTTACTATGGAGATAACGGTTGGTATAAAGATAAAAATGGGAGTAATTCACTGACCGCTGAAGGAGTGAGTCGACACACAGTAGAGAGACTAGACAGCATGGTCCGCAGGTGGCGCGGCGGCGGCGCCGAGACCCGCGCCACGCGGCGCACGAGCGCGGCGGCGGCCCCGCACAGCGCGCCGCACGCACACAGCGCGCACAGCACCGACATCACGCGCGGACACGACGCGCCGCCCGGCATGCGGGACAGCGCCGAGATCAACCTGACGACACACACAAACAACGTTATTGCTGCTACACACTAGACATAAAACTAAAATGTCTATAATCCTACGTCTGAATTAACTCACGAGAGTTTGTTCGAGTAACTTTCAGCGAAGCCTTTGATCGATTCACCCACATTATCTGATCAAGAAAGACCTCATCTACTCAAATGACGAGTTTGTTGAAATGTTTATTCATTTTAATATCATAATTTATGATATACAGATGCGACACCAGACCACATCTCAGTTTCTTACCTGTTAGTATGTGGTGCACCACAAGGTTTTACACTTTGGCCTTTACTGGTGAGACCTTATGGGAGGTACTCATGTTCACTTACCATAGCGCAGAAGTAAAGGACGCACAAGCGGCTAGCGTGTGTCGCTGATCAGGCGGCAGCGCGAGCGCGGCGAGGATCATGAGCGCGGCGGCGACCAGCACGGCAGCAGCGGCGGCAGCGTGCGCCGGCGCGCGCCGCGACACCGCGATGTTCCACGACGCCACGCTCGTCTGCTCCTCGCCGCGGTACCAGATCCACGCGTCGCCAGCTATCGACTTGATCTCCCATGAACCGTTCTCGAACACCACCGTCGCGTGCTGGACAAAAGCACAATAGTTTTAATACGCATGCACTCTTTAAACATAGCCTTCCCGTCCTATGCCTTGACCAGCTGTAAAACCAATTACTAAGAAAAAAGGTACCATAGAACATGAATAAGGACAAGAGTAAGCGTAGATATTTATCAGCCCAAACAAGAAATAAGTAAGTAAATCGTTAAAAGTAACACTTGTGTTATATTAAAGTTAGTCTTAACGTAAAACTGAGCACAAAGATATTTACTATTTCGACATGTTTGTAAACTCACCTTATAATCAGCAATACGCATTTCAATCTCATCGAACCCATAAGCCCTGGAGCCAAACTTGAAGGTACAGTTCTGTGTGTCAGTGGGCCAGTCGTAGAGGTTCATGGTGATGGGCGCCGTGAGGTCGAGCCTCATGACCCAGGTCACGGCCCCCACGTACTCGATGCGGGCTCTGAGCCCCGCGTCGCCGGGCGTGCCCGTCATGCCCGTGGCGGCCGCGTTCAGCAACACGATGTCTGGGAGCCACAGACGTTCTGCTGCAGCGATTGCGTAGTCACATCCCCATTCTGTTTGGTTGAATCTGAGGCGACCGTCTTCCCACGTCTAGAAGCAAAATAAAACGTTTTGCTGAGAGGAGACCGACAAATTGGTTTGCTGTAAAGACATCTTAAGGCAAAATGTACCCGCAATAACATTCTCTACAGTCTTTTGGCGATTCTTTGTTGAGTATACTCAACTTACTTTAAGCGCCTACAATATTATGAGTGTTGTACGCCTACTCGTACAATAATATGTATTACATGTATTTCTATGCATAATAGGTTACACTTCATACATTACTACATTTTTTGTTTCTGAATCTCTCATACATTACTACATTTTTTGTTTCTCAATCTATTATCTTAGTACCTACATGTAGACAAATAGTTTGCTGCAGGAAGTGCAGGATTTTATATCCGCCATTTCTGGAAATTACCACACGATCACAAAAATAACAGTCAGGAATGATTTAAAACCGTGTTGTTAATAATAACAGAGCTGATAAAAACTTGTGTAGGCGTGCACTAATCTTTTAAATTGTCGTTCATTGAACTATACCTACTTAAAGGCATTAAATTAGATGAAAAATATCGTTTTGGCCCTCACGTAGAACTTACTGAAAGATTCATAAAACTTGAAGGAACAAGTCTTGTTAAATGGAGAGTTTATGAATTTTAAGATTACTACCGGAAGTATACAATCCATTCTGTAGCTAAAGGTTCAGTCACAGTTGCAAAACGTAGTGTGAAAAAATATTCCAATCACGGCCTAAGTCACTCTATATCCCAATAATCTCAAATTTTCCAGTCATCTCGTTCTATAATAGTATCCATAAGTGCACTTTTCTCCTTAATTCCTATAATCACAGATCTCCCGGCCATGTCACTTGCTCCATATAACCACTATCCTTACCATCTTGAGATCAGTGAGCAGCCTCATCTCGGAGCTGTCCTGGTCGACGGTGGCGTGCCTGACGTCAAGCGTGACGTAGACGATGAGCCCCGCGCCGTTGGGCGGCGGCATGTCGCGCTCGTACCCCGCCAGGAGACCGTCCAGCCGGATTGACAGGTCCGTGGAGTTGTGGCACTGGCACCATGACACTTGCGACCCTGGAAATAACACATACAGGTTTAAAGGTAGTGTAAAGGCTGATGAGGATAGTTTCTGGGTACGTAAAGTGGGTTTGCTACTGTTATGCAACGTGGCAGTGCTTTCTTGTAAGCTAAAAATAATATTTAAATAAAACGGTCACTTGTCTAGTCCACTACTAATTCACAGTACTTTACACTCGCTGGAGAAGAAATTTTTAGGAGGTGGCTGTAAAAGTAAGAGTTAAGTTACTAATTAATGAAATTATGGGCAGCTAACAGGACCACACAATTACTGTTAAATTCGGACTAATCGCGATTTATTTACCCACACATAAAAATATAAGTTTATGGGTATAAAGTACCATGTAATTTAGTTTATTTACCGTATAGACAGAAGAGCAGGGTGATAAACAGGAGTGTTGGAAGTGACGCCATGTTTGCGACTGATGGTGCGGCGCGGGCTGCAGCGAGCGATCGCCGCCGACACTCGCCGAGTAGCGGCACGCAACCCTCGGCACTTGTTTACTATTAGTGCATAATTATGATTGAATGATGTGAATTGTCAGCTTAAAATTAAATGGGTATTGTTTTTTCGAACAACTATTAAAGCTAATCATAAATTAAACCGTTGAATACAACCGTTCAATAGACTAAAGTTTAGTAACGAGTCCGGTAAATGCCAAACTGAAACTAGTAAAATGGCAAAAAATTGGTGAGGGGGAAGGTTTTTTAGCAATCAACTCTATTTAAATGTTTAGGAGTCACTTTCACTTAATCCGGGTAAGTATGAATTAGCTTAAGAATTCGAATATTAATGCAGATATTTTTATCCACTTGCTAAAGTTATTATTGTGCTACTTAGCAGTAGTAACACGTAATACTCAGATGCATACTTAATCGTTATGAAAATTTTAAACTTCTATAGACAAGACATTGTCTTAAGCGCCCACAGAATAGGCAGTTAAATTTTCAGTTCAAGACCCGTGTGGATTTGAATATTATGGGCCTTAATATTTACCTTATAAATGGTTTGCTTTAAAATATACAGATGGTGTAGAACCCATGCCGCGTGTGTTGCGTGGGTGCGTATCAGCGGCGGGTATCCGGCGTCGCAAGGACATTCTACATTGTATGTGTGTCCGCACGCTCATTGTCTATCACCCTTACTTGCCACTTATCACCGGGTTATGTCTTATCTAACGGTTTGTTTGTCCGCGTTCAACAGTTGCGGATAACTGCATATTGCTGATATGTTATCCATCTCTATGATGTGAGAATAGTAAAACTGATTTTTCTCTTCCTACCCCGGTGTGACAGTACGGATCAAATTTGTGCTGAAAATTCTGTGTTTTGGATTCTTTATTTATAATAGCTACATTGCTTTCATAGTTTTTACTTTTTAGGTAGCAATGAATATAAATGTTCGGGTGCCCAAATGGTTAAACGTAGTATTTAGCCAGTTGACCACACAATCATTTTTCGATGTGTATGAAGTTATGGTCTTGAAGTCCATAATATCTTACAAATCTAAGCCAGCATCTTTCTTCTTTCGAGTCATTATGGCTGAACCTCTCACTGATTATGAAAATAGTGAAATAAAGGGTGAGTTGCCACACACTTAATCAGTAGAAACAAAATGTACTTACATGCACTTTAGGGACGCAACAAGTAAATAATAAAAGTACAATAGTAATTATTTATTTATAATTAAGAAGGAACAATTATGATACAAAACTGAGGCAGTGTACTTATTGTATGTATCGTCGATATGTACAGTTGGCGTCATGTACACGTTACAATTTACAACAAATACTATTCTAATACTACAATATTACACAACTACTTATGTCCTAGTTATAAATGCAAGCTTAACGACATACTTCTCTGTTATGAAACTTTAAATAACCTGTAAACCCAAGTTAAATTCGAAACATTTTAAAATTAACGTTATGAAGTAGTTTAATAAACAAATTAAATAATGAACAAAAATAGTTACATTCGAAAGTTTAACTTAAGCTTTGCTCATTTGAAATGACAGTTTTAGTAGGTATAGTTTAAGTGTTTACAAGTAAACATGGATATTTACAAAATAATAATTATTATTATGACATACAAGTGACATTTATAAGTACGGTAAAAAACTATGATTTATTATATATCAATTCACAGAACTGAAAACAATGTAAAACAAAACAGCAACAATGAACTAACAAAATATTATGCGCAAAACAATAACATTTAAAAACTTCAATAATTGTGATATTATAATGCAATGAATTTAAACATGATTTAAAAATTAAAGGTTACACACACATTTTCGGTTTGGTATTAATCGGCTTAGCCGGGCGGCAAAACTACATGTGTGTGGATGAAGAAGATCGGCGCAAACCAAGAAAGTAAACCGAGGCGATTCTGTTGTTCGTGAAATATTGCTAAACTGAACATTTACGTTTCGATCTATCGATTATCGATCGTTGACGAACGAATTGCATGGTCACGGGCTTCAAATTCAAATTATTTTTATTCAGCTTACAGTCAGCCAAGGTAAGAGCCGTTGCATTATAATATATTATTATGTATACAAGTTGCGAGAGTTTAAAATCGTTTCAAAGATAACTGTTAAGAAACGCTTAAACATATTTGTTTACATTTTATCACCCGTTTTCCAATTAAATAGATATGGAACAGGGAAAATTATTTATAAAATACTGTAAACGTGTAGATGGTAATCAGACAATTAAAAGATGGATAACAAATAATCATAATTTACAGTTACATAAGATAAATTTACATAACAGTATTGGCATAAAAAGGCTGTAGATTAGATGATTTCAGCAATTTATATAATCTGAAGCAGGAAACGCGTCATCACAACACATATTTATTTTATCGTTATATGATAAAAGTTTGTTACCTACCTACTTTTATATTCAATCGACTGTACTTTGATATCTAAAGACTAAAGATAAGTCTATTATTAGAATAATTTTACATAGATTGCAGCTCTTACTTTTGGGAAAAATATAGAAGTAGGATTGAGTAAAGAAATATTAAGAATTATGTATAGCTTGTACGTCTCGTAATCCAGTTTAAACTATAATATGTTGTCGAATTTTCATTGAAATAAATACATTCCTATATCTTTACAAACTATCGTGTAGACAAAATTATTCGAATACCGTTTAAATACAGGATATACAAGACAGCAAAAGACAGGGCTTATAAAATTGTTAACTTCAGAGCTTAAACTTTCATAACAATCAATAGAAAAGATAAAGGTAACATTAACACCGCGTGGCTGTTGAAGTAAACAGTACAAATAAAATACAACATTATAGAAACCTAAACATAAAGTAGATATATAAATGTACAATAAGTTGCAAGTACAGGTACCTAGTACATAACGCAAATGTAGCGCGAGTTTAGAAGAGTAGAGTGCGTTACGTCAAATTGTTTTCACCGTGAGGGAAGACCAGCGGTAACTTTTGCTTTCGTGCATATAAATAATTTTAACAATCTTTTTATAGATGAACAGTAAAATGTTGTCATATACCCCTGCGATATAATTAGCCTGTCTTCATTACATATTCTTAATCATCTGGCATAGTTGAATAAAGGCTAAAAGTCGAAAAGGCTTAGTACACTTTCGTTTCTCGCTCGAAAAACATATGCGAAAGAGTCGACCGCAGAACAACTGATTGGCATCTCTTTTAAATACTTTTGAATGATAATCTTGTAAAGTTCAAAGTATAGTTTGTGAGTTACCAAAGTTAAGTCTCCCTGAATTCATCAGTGATATGCGTCTGTACAGCGCAATTATTTTTCTTTTTAACTTTACATTGCAATAGTGAACATATACCGGAGGAAAAAATTATTCAAGTGAAATGTAACCAAGTTTATGCTAGACGCATTTTAAAAGTAGCTAGTTAATACTTATTTGGTAATGACATAATTACTTACATTTACAATGTACAAATAAGAAAAGTATACAAAGAAACACTTAAGACTACCGATTATTAAGTAATAAACTACTTATTTGTATTCATCATCAACATTGATTTGAACACTCTAACTTACCCTACTTGTATTATGTCAACAATAAATTGCATATAATTTGAAAAAAAAAACCGTCTTCTATTATGATAGTTAGTTTCAAATAATGAAAAATAAAAATAAACATTGACACTTAGTAGGAACCTCCTCCGTTTTGAAGTCGGTAAAAAGGTAGATAAAATTCTCGTACTTTGTAGGTTATGAGGTTAACTTAGAGGTATTGTACACATTGTACTGCAATGATCTATCAACATTTACTCTTTAACAACAATACAATCATCAGAAAAAGTATAAACTAGGTATAATACTTATACACAATAATATACACTACACTACAATTTTATTACAAACTTACGTAGCGTTTGACGTGGATGCGTTGAGGTTTTGCGTTTCTCACGAAGTCACTACCAAAATTCTTATCATTTTGTTCTTTTGTGGTTAGAAAAATACCGCACAAAGTAGTGAAATGCAGAAACTGTTCTACATGCATGCTCACATGAAATAGATTTCTTCAATATGCAGTCCTCTCTCCATAACATGACGTGGTTTTGTACTCCAAATCAATCCACAAGAACGAAACATATCGTTCCAAGAAATCACTTCACGGCGCTTGCGGCGGTTGTGGTGACGTATGTGTGGTGTGCGTGTGTTGCGTGTGTGGCGTGTGTTGCGCGTGCGCAGCGGGGGGCAGGTAGTGCCAGTAGGGGGGCGAGTCGGCCGCCTGCGCCTGGCACGCCGCCGCCAGCCCCGCCCAGCTGAACCGGTACGCGTAGCGCTTACCATGCACCTAAACCAGAATACGAAAATTAAAAGTTTTTTACAAAGATTATGCATCTATTTGCCCGGCATGGTGCACTTTAGGTCTAATCTCTCACTCAATACGAGAGGAGAACCTAACTCGGCAGTGACTAAGCAAAAAACAAATAAAAAGTATCTGTTACAGTCTCTGGTCTACTGAATCCCATAGCTCATTTACGCGGTTCAATCTGCTTTGGTTTTGTTTGTGTTAAAATTGTACCCTATGACTATTGACCTTCTTCGTAGGGGTATAATATTCATAAACCAATACCAAAGGACCTTTAAACATGATTTTAGGGTAATTATTGGCACTATTGGCAAAAATCACTTAATATTTGTATTTCGCGTTCAAATTTTAACTAAACTAACAGCTTAATATCAAAAATCAAATCCTAAAAAAAGCTTGCCAACCAAAAATGCAATAAAGATAAAATGCACGGTATTTCCTCTCGAGTTATTCGCCTTAAGCAAAATACACACTGCATGGACAATACATTATAACATATGTACTACAGTTTGTTTAACTTGCGCATTTTAGCATGTGCGTTATGTTAACATATTAAACTAATATGTATGCGAAAGGCGGACGCTAATGTTTGTTGCTTTGTTATTGTTTAACTTATAAATTATATCAAGATGAACGAACACTATAAATTACAGTCATTATAAAACAAACCCTTATTTATTTATTTAGTATGTAACTGAATTAATACTCAAATGTAAAATATTTCCTTTCACGTTCGTAGCATTACTGTCTACACATGCTACGTAGCGTAGCATTAGAAAGTAACTTGCTACGGAAATGCTACGGGCCACGAAGTTGTAGAAAACGTTTTGTCAAACTGTTACGGGTTTTAGTTAAAAATTGCATAAAATCTACTGGATAGGTGTGTCACTGAAAAACGTAACTTTGCTTTAGTTTTTAACTTAAATCAAGTTTATCCTAAAACCATGTTACCGTATTGTCGCATTTTTTTCATAAATCAGATCAAATGAAAATTATTTATTCATTTAGGTCAAATGCACTTATGATAGTCTCTAATACAGATAGTGAGTTTGCCGCCAGTTCGGAAGGTAGGGCCAATTTTGAGAGGAGCTGGCAAGAAACTCCTGGCCACTCTTTTAATCGCCAAATGGTTTTAACAATATTTCTATTAGGGAATAATGATGACCCATACATTAAAGTTATGGTTATAGAAATAAAGCTTTATAAATATGTTTATATGTTACCTTGCTCATAATATTCTTATCGTAGTAGTAGCGCAGAGCTCGCGACAGTTTGTCGTAGTTCATGTTGGGCTTCTGCTTGCGGCGGCCCCAGCGACGCGCCACCTCGTCCGGGTCCGACAGACGGAACTCGCCCTCGCCGGGAGGACCCTGCACATAACATACTCAGTTACAGGTAAAAGTGAGACAACAGTCAGTAGTCTATCTGCTTTTCTCCATGTATCTTATAAGAGAGATGATATTTTGATAACAGTTGTGGCCTTACCAAATCTCTTATAAATTACTTAGAAGTTTTAAAAGAATCTACACAGATGAATTTTAACAAGACCTGTGTCAGTTTAAACACTCCTAGTTAAACGCAATTGCAATCTTAAAACGCCGTCGGTAAACTTCTGACGTTACAAGAAAGGCCAATTTCTCGTCATCGTCACATGTAGATATTACTGCTAATAAGTAAGCGTTGGTTTTTTGGTTGTAGTCTCTTACCTCCCAGCAGATGCCGGGCGCGCCGGCCGCCAGCTCCTCGAGCAAGAACTGCCACAGCTGCACCTGGCCGCCGCTCGCGCGACCACACCCGCTCAGCGCGCCGTACGGATCTAACGACAAACAATCACACACTTAATATCATTGGAACATGATTGAAGTTAATTCTGTAATTACCTACTTTTCACAAAATAACTCAACATAATAATCATCACAAAGTGACTGCTTTATGCATTTCACATAAACCCTTTAACTGCCAAGGTCGGCTATACTCGACACATTAGAGAGTGCTCACGACGGCGACGCTTCCGTTGGCAAATGTCTACAAAAATATAGCGTTTTAATGTTGATGTAACTATGTAATACCGTGGTAAAGATGTTGGAAGCGGCGGTGCTCGCTGGCGCTCAGCCACAACATCACTCACATACTCACTAACACCATGGAGACACAGACACACACACGCACACACACTAACACATACACACATACACTTTTAATAGTTCACTAATGTTTAAATTAGAAACGCACTTGTACTTTACATTTTATTTACTGTGTTTGCAACGCTTCTGATGCAAAGACCTCATTTACTCTAACTATAACATTATTCAATCACTTTTGAACACAAATAAACTGAATTTATTCTGGTATTACAAAACTGAACAGTGTAAGCCACTTTCCGACGGATAAAATAAGAAAAAATAAATTTTGTTATTAAACTTTTTCAAAAACGTGACAAGCTTAGTTTCTTATTATTTAATTTAATCTTGTTTTAATAGAAAATCACTTTTTTGATATTATAGTATAGTAAGTGAGTGGCCGGATATGCGGCCGGATGCGTCACCGGAAGCTCGCGAGTGTCGCCGGCGAACTCGTGCCGCCCCGCGCGACGCCCGCCCGCCCTCACAGCGAGGGCGGGGACCACATACATTACACTGATACACTTCACATAGAACACATTCATTTTACGATCAGAGGTACTGTAATGTAATGAAGAAGAGGCTTGAAGCTCAACAAGATTCCACATCGGTAAGCGTAAAGTTTAGTTATCTTTAAAGTTTAAATTACATTAAATCTGATATTTATATTTTTTTATAACTCAGCTTTATAAGGCCAGCAAGCTTACTTTTCATTCAAAGACCAGTTTATAGTCAACCGTTAATCCATTAACGGCAAAATACATTATGAAACAAAAACATAATTCTTACTTATACAACGCACCTAAAAAAATCTAGTAACGCTCCATACAACGCTTTTTAGTAGCAAGCGAGTTAAATCACTTCATTTTATTAACCCTCAAAGATTCAAAGACAAACAATAAACAACAGTAATCCGCCATGGTACTATAATCTACCGTCACAAGTGATGTCTGTCTGCAAGGACAGGGCAGGCAGGGAGTGTTCCTCGCGGCGGCACGGTGCCGGTGTAATGAAGACGTCACGCTGAGGCACGAGCCCGGCTAAGCCACCCGGACTACGAGACTCAGCTATATTACAACTGTAGATAATGTCTCAGGGATTTGCTGTATAACTCTTACAAAGGATGATCAAAGCGGAATGTTTGGAATTAAAAGCACTTGATGTTGTCAAACTTAGGAGTGTCTTGTAACTTTGTAACTTAGTTAACACTGTATAAAGTCGTTCTAAATTCTTATTTCTCTCTTCTCGTTTAAACTAACTAACTCTTCTTCTTATTTATGAAACTCAAGCTTCGTTGACTACGTAGAGTCTCTAACAAAATTGGCTGACAGTTAAGTCGCTTCGAAATAAGATACTCTATTTTAAAAGGTTCATCAATCAGAAAGTCACGTCACGCGTAGTTTAAGTATCTAAACACGTGTAAGAGGTGCCAAATGTGCATAGCTTTCACTTATAACCACACACTATTCTGTAAAAATATCCAGTGCGTCATAGCCTCAAAGGGAAGATACAGAGTTACATAAGCTGTATGAGCACACACATTTGCGGCTAACTGCTCGGTGATACATCAACACTTCTCGGAATATGTCCCGCTGATCCGATGCCATCAAACCCCAGTCTTGATTGCATTCAATTTGGTTATCGCCGAAAATATAGGGCTTAAAATTCATGTCAAATATATTTTTGAAGCGAGCCGGACTTTGTTCCTTGTACCTGAACACGGAACCCGATCACAAGACAAATAATTTTTGCTCGATATCTTCAGCAATCGTTATTGTATTACAGCAAATTTACACAAAACCTTCTTTATATCTTAAAACCTTCGTAATGAGTGACTCCAATCTACTCATTCGTTAGGCGTTCAAATTCAAATTTGTATTATTTATTTGTATTTGTGTGTTAGTTCGAAAACCTTTTTAAAATCCGTTCAGTATGTTTTCACTCCGCCAACAGAAAAGTAAAATAGATTTTTTTTTTGTATGTTGATTGCTTAATATTATAAAGCTGAAAAGTTTGTTTGTTTGTTTGAACGCGTTAATCTCAGGAACTACAGGTTCGAATTGAAAAAATATTTTTGTGTTAAATAGACCATTTATCGAGGAAGGTTTTAGGCTATATAACATCACGCTACGGCAATTAGGAGCGTAGTAGCAACGAAAAATGTCACATAAACGGGGAAAATTCTCTCTTATGTGACGCAAGCGAAATTGCGCGGGTCAGCTAGTATAAGATAATCTTTGCCAGTTTCGCGTTTCATCAGCAAAGTTCTCGAAACATAAGAGGCTGACTCAGACGGAATCTGTTTTCAATAGCTCGTAGCCTTGTCCTAATTATGCACTTGTGAGTTGGCAACCAATTTATTGTGGTCAAGCAATTTAACCGCAAGTATACAACCACATACATTTAATTAATCAACTATTCCTTTATTAAAATTACAATACAGAAATATTTATTATAACAAATGATTCAGTATTCATTTGACAACACAATTAATTCGTCAACCGCAAATCTCTATAAGTGACTTCATCCGCCATTCCCCGAGATATAAATAAGGATTTAAGATGATATTAATGTAAGGAAATCTAGCCTAAAAGCTGAGTGCCGAATGGCCTTTAAATCTAATCGGTAGTTTTATCTTGATTTGTCAAAGATCTTTGACAATCTTTACTAGTGGACATAAGCTTGCAAATTTAACAACTAGCCTTACGGAGGGGTTTCAAATTATAACCCAGGTAACCGGGTTGTGGAGGTTCGATAAGCAGTCGCTCTATGTTAAAAACAAATATTCAGCTGCATCCGGTGAGACTGGAAGCCGACTTCAACATAGTTGTAAGGCTAGGCTGATTAATTTATTAAATAGTAACAAACATCCAAACATACTTTTGCATTTATAATTTTAGTAAGATAAATGCATCGCCCACCTTATCAAAACAGTTAGTTAATCATAAATCGGTTTGGAATGCACCCATCAAACTACTGAATACACTCGTAATATGATATACTCCAGAGCTAAGATATTGCTCTTCATAAAAGTATCTAGTGAATGTAAAGATGTAGGTAAACATCCGCGATATGAACAGAAATAGTGCATAATTTTATTAAGCCTACGCGAGTACTATTTCTAATTTCATTGTTTAATCTGTGCTATGTTTAGAGCCATTATCTTCTAAAAGTAATTTTTGTATTCATGTGCATACAGTCATGGTTCAAAGCTTAAATATTGTGTATTTTGAGAAGCGTGGTAGGCGTTGATAAATGTAAAGCACATCGCGCCGTGCCTACTCATACAAAACTACTGGCGTACGATAGAAAGATATCTATGAAAGTCACATAGTCTGTAATCTGCCAAATTTACCATTTTTTTAAAACTAGTAGGTGTTGGTAACTAATTAAATAAGAATGGTTAATTTTCGTAAAGTTATTGAGCAGTTAAAATATATTTTAATGTTTAAAAAATCTACGATAATATTTTTTATTGATGATCTTTACTACAGTAAGCTACCACGTCAAATGTCGTCTAAGAAGACACAAATAAATCGTATATGTGTCCATCTCAAACAATGGTTTCAAACAGAATTTTATCAGTTAGTTAAAAAAACAATCAGTGTGATTTAATGAAAGCTAGATAAATGGTGGTTGTTGCATAATGCATGGGGTGGCATGGGGTGGCGCGGGTCGGCATCAGCGTGCATTACTGTGCATGCATTATGCATGGCGCCCCGCGGCGGGAGGGCAATATAACGCGCCCCCGGGACGACCGCGGTGAGACGGGGTGAGAGGTGCAGGTCAAGTAATAGGCTTTATTTAGGGGTATGTTGTTGGATCACAGGATTGGTTTTTACCTGTTGACGTGGATAAAAACAAATGTTATATTGATAACGAGTTCTTCTAACTCTATTATGGACTTAAAGTTTAGAATATGTTTTCTGAATGTAGGTACCGAAGTTTTCTTATAACCAAGTTGTAATGGCCAAACCTATCTAGTTTCTGAGTTTTCAATAAATAGCCTAATGGCCAGTTAGACAAGGTTCTCGGAACTTTTCTGTCGTTAGACGAAAGCCAAAATCAACCAGACTAAGAATCAATATTTCTGTCTACAGAGGTACGTTTTTAATAACTACAAAAAGTTTATGAAAATGGCGTAATTTAATTGACTTTGCAAATATCGGCTACAAAATGATTTAAATCCGAAATTGAAACGTTTTATATCAACCGAGACCAATAAAGTCAAAGTTAAACGTTTACACACGGTCCACCACCCAGTAAGAGACCTAAGCACATAAACCCTGAAATTACCTGAATCATTTAATTGTTCACGGAAATCGACCCTTTATAATAAGTGTCACTAATTTATTAACGATATAACAAGGGTCCGATAGTATTATTACTTATTTGTACCTCTTTTATGTATCTCGGGACTACCGAGTCCCGGACATTTGGAAGGCGTGCGTGGGGCCGAAGCCAACACCTAGAGGCATTTTTAGATGGCTTTAATCTTTCACTACTGATTGCCTCCGTGGTGACCACCACTGCAACGGGAGGTCGTGGGTTCGATTCCCACACGGAGCAATTATTTCTGCGATCCACAAATAATTGTTTCGGGTCTGGTGGTGCTTTGTGTCCGTTGTTGGTATGTTTATAAAAGTCCCCGCGACACAAGAGCAATTCTAAGTGCCGGGAATAGTGTCTTTAAAAAAATAAAAACGAAATATTTGGTGACACAATCCGGTGATTATCCCTGTTTACGCATTATTGCACCCAAGGACAATCACCGATTGACACCGATTGAGTGGATGTATGGCAAAACTAACGGGAAATATAAGTCTGGGTATTGGGATGGGCCGGTTACGAACTGGCAAAACTGGGGGCTGCTATGGCACCCGTCTATAACAATGTTAAAAACATGTTACTTACTATATGATTATTTTGTTTATACTGGCGGGAGAGTGGTCGCGGGAGGACGGAGGTGAGAGAGGCACGAGTGATGGCGGATGTAGAGGCCAAGTGCTTCTTAGAAATACAGTGTGTGGTGTAAAGTGGGAGCGATAGCGAGCTTATGTTTTACATTGGTGTTTTAAATAGACTGAGCTGTGAATCTAGGTGGGTTTAGTTATTTTATTCTTTAACTAGCTGACCCGCGCAACTTCGCTTGCACATAAGAGAGAACGGGTAAATTTTTTTCCCGTTTTCGTAACATTTTTTGTTTTTACTCTGCTCCTATTGGTCGCAGCGTGATGATATATAGCCTATAACCTTCCTGGATAAATGGACTATCTAACACTGAAATATTTTTTTCAAATCGGACCAGTAATTCCTGAGATTAGCGCGTTCAAACAAACAAACAAACAAACAAACTTTTCAGCTTTATAATATTAGTATAGATAGAGAATCGAGCTTTAGTGTAGTGTTTTTTTGTAAAATGTTATTTTTTTAGTACACTTTTATGTTTCAAAGGGACCACACATTCTTCAGAGATTAATTCTGTCTACATGTTATCACTTGCGCCATCCACACTGAGCTACGTGGAGGCGGGGCGCGCGGCAGGTGTGGCCTGCAGTCGCCCCGCCTCTTGTCGTAGCTCCCTCCCCGCACCCCGCGACACCTCGCGCCCCCCCGCCGCAGGAACATTGGCTGCGGTACACTTCAGGAGCCGACGGGAAAGTTTATACTCACTGGTTTTATATTCTTAAAGTTTGGTGGTGATAAGTAAAAAAATGTGTTTGTGTGTGTTATTTTCATATTACTGTGACAATATTACGACAATTTATCCCTTAGTACTAGTATCAACTGGGCTTAATATCTCGAGAATATATGTATTTAAATAACAAAATTTATCTCGTGAAAAAAAAAGCCGAAAGAACAAAGGTAAACTCTGGTGTTTCTCAAAAAAAAAGTATCTTAGAGAAGTAAACAGCCTTAGAAAGGCTACATTAAAGGTAGTTGGAGTTGACTCATATAAATGGTCACACAATCATCTCTCATATAAAAACAGCGACCTATATTAGTCAAAGCCCTTTCACATCCGTCTTGGGACACACCTCTTCGCTTCAACTGTAACAATCACGGCGGCGACATCACAAAGGTAGGTATAATCACAGTTCATTGAAGTAAGGCAGCCGGTCGTCAGATGATCTTTGTAAATTGGTTCCTTGAAAGCCTTGTTAAGGACCACACAGGCGATTTTACTGTAGGTAGAGCTTTCATTGATACTTCACGAACAGATTAAATGAGATTACAGGGTTGATACGTGACCGGCGGTCTCACAAGTATCTGTGTTTACAGGGTCGAACGTGATTTGTGGTTTGGAGCCCACCATGTATTTAATATTTATCATTTACTACACTGATGATGTAAGAATCAGGTTAAGTTGATAAAGGAGTGATATGAATTCGATCGAAAGTTAAATAGTAATTGATTGATTGTGAGTTGTGACTCACAGTCAATCAATCTGTGATTCAAGTAGATGATTGATTTACTTGACGAACATTCAACTTGTAAAAACTTAACGTACGTAGTCGGCTAATAGATTTCTTTGTCTATTTACAATTCACACTAGCGCTTAAGCCAGTCAAAACCAGTCAGTGTTCGTGTTTATTCCCGTATTCTATAAAATACAATTATAGCGAAACCGAAGATTTAAACCCAAAATTTAAATTAATACTAAATAATACATAAGTATTATAGGATCCATTGTGTAAATAATTAAGTTAAAATCATACATATATCAATTCGTCCTCGCCTTCTGGGCTAGTATAAAAAGAATGGCCACTCTGATTAAAAACCAGAAGTATGATTCACGATCCTGCTACAAACATTATACCAAAAGGTAGCAAACAAAAAAATAAACTCTGAGAGAAGCTTTCTTAGACCACTGTTTTTCTAAGGTCACTGTTGTTGTTAACAAATAACCCCTTACTTGTGTACAAAAACCAGTCAAATCAAATACTTACTCCACAAACGAATAAGGGTTGATTTTCGGTGACATTCTGACTTTTAAACATTATAAGAATTTTATATTACTCAGGGATACTTGAAGTATTTTTGATGCAATATTCTATTCACCTTTTCAAGGTCGAGAAACGAGACGCAATGTTACTTTCTACAATTTTTACAAATGTACGAACGTACAATTTCAGCAAAGTCAATTCATTTCAAGCTTTCAGCCTATAAAAGTACATTTTATAATAGTTAAAGTCAATGTCCCCTTACATAAGAGTGCCTAGTCTACATGTATATCCGCGAGTGCGAGCAGGGGACTAAAGCGACGCCCGCAGCGGTTCTCACGCGCGCATTCCTCTCCAATGATTCAGAGACTCGGACAGCGCACTACACGCCACCACACCGGTACTGAGGCACCGCTTCCGACAGGAATGTGAAAGCAGAGGAATGTGGTGCTGAACAGGTGATCTTCTACGCTATTGCACGTGGGTGTGTCTTAAACCGGCAACAACTATTTCTTATGGCAATGTACCTACACTGCAATTTTTGTGGAATCGTCATGCATTAGTTTAAAAAGATAGTTATCTCTCAAGCTTTTTATATTTGTTTCAGAACACTTTTTCGTTAACTTAACGCTTTTTCATCGTGGTATCAAATCGAGACTGATTGTTCTTTAATAAGTGACAATTTCTATTTTGGGGATTGTATGTACTATCAGTGTTTTACAGTACCAGTGTTTTCTCTGTACAATCTTTACGACTACTCAATCTCATACAGAATTCCAAAAAATAAAAACGTCGGAGGCGTGAAAAGTCGGTCACAGCTACAACTAACATCCCTGTATTACATAATTAATGTGATTCACCAGTTAATAAGCCCCCTCGGGTGATATCTGAACGTAACCGGTTCATCATTCATGAAGGAATCCACTCAGAAGTAGGCAGTGTAATGACGATGGTGAGTGTGGTGACTGTAGGTAGGGTATCTTGGTATGCGTGTTCCAAAAATATGGATATTAGGGGTGGCCGAATACAAATCATAGATTTTCTCTATTATCAGTTTTCATTTAGTAAAAGTTTTTTAGAGAGAGCTAGAGAGTGGCTTTGGCGATTCGTAGCTTGTTAAAATTGCCTAAAATATTGGTATTTAGATGACTTTTTGATAATCAACAAAACTTAAACTTCAGCTGTTTTATAAAATTACTTTAAGTAGAGACTTAGATATTTCTAACGTACGTACTCAATATAAATAAAGCAGGTCTTTTGACAGCCTTAGAGCGGGTGTTATTGAGTGAACTGCGAATGAATGTTATGACATGAGACATAAGGGCTCGACCCGCCCTATTGACTCGCTAATACGCACCCCGCAGCTACCCCTACCGCGAGTTATGACAAGATTTGCGTACTGTGATTCATTTTAAATGTTTAGGCTCTTTATTAAAAATATTCATAAAGTGTTTAAGAGATTATATGTGGAGTTCAGAGATTAAGTACTTGAAATATTTGATGCTGAGTATTGAAATTCGTTATATTGGCGGTAAACTTAAGTAAATAAAACAATAGGCAGTTCTGGTATTTGTATCTAGTATCTAGATTATACTCAAAACTTCGTTTTGTTCATTAGTAGCCAGTAAGATGTGTCATGAAAAAACGTTTACCATCATTTAATTTGATTCGGCTTTATGTAAAGACTACGTTAAGGTAAAACATATAGCTGAGTACCTATATGTACATATTTAAATAACATTATAAATCTTAGTTTTCAACTGTAGGTAAGCAACAAGGTTCCAAAGAGTTGAAAAATATCAAAATAAACACATTAAATATTCGCTTTGACCTTTTGCAGTGGCATCGACTGACCATTAAGGATGTTGCACAAAGAACACATAAAAATAATTTAATTTGACAATGGCGCCAACGTTTCTAAGTTATGATACCTAACAAATGTAACATTTAGCATGTTATTTTCTGATTTTCACGCTAAAGATCGAGAGGATTCTGTGCAACTACCAAAACGATAAAAAAAATCATATTATTTACACCGGTCCTTTTTTTGTGCCTTAAGGCGCTTCTAAACGGGCCATATTTTCCTGCAATATGTGGCTGCACTATTGGCTACTTATTGCTCGGCCATCACAAAAATATTTTATTGCAACGATGGCCGAGCAATCTATGGCCGAGCCATGTGTTGCAATATGTCTGTCAATAGTATGGAGCATGATGCAGACTCCTAAACGGGCCACACAAACCGGCAATAATGGCTGACGAAATCACACTCGTCGCAGCAGCCTATATTGTTTTACAAGAAAAATCAAAAAGGCAAAAGCAGAGACAGTGGATTCGACCTTACTTAAATAGGCGACGAAATCTTCCATGTAGGTATATAGGCTTCTGCGACACTCGTCGCAGCAGCCTATATCGTTTTACGAGAAAAATCAAAAAGGAAAAAGCAGAGACAGTGGATTCGACCTTACGCCAATAGGCGTAAAACATTAGACAATTTATGTCAAGAATTAATGCTTGATAAAAAATTGAATTAAATGATAAAATAAATATAAATCGCGTAGAAAAGGATGCACTATATCATAACAAGAGTGAGCGACTGAAACAACAATAAAGCTGGCCGGGCAACATTGCAGTAAAATCGGTAGCTCAGCGATCGTCCGGCAACCTATCAAAACAATATCGGCCATTCGCTGCAATATCAAAAATATGTGGCTATATGTCTGAGACATTGCTGCAATATTGCGTAGTATGGCTGGAGTTGCTCGCAATATGTCCGGCCACTATGTTGCAGCCACATATTGCAGGAAAATATGGCCCGTTTAGAAGCGCCTATACAACGTATATACATTTATAAAATCACGTATTTTTGGGTAGGTAGAGACCAGAGAACGCCACTTGCTACGACCCTAACAAACTTCCCTTGCCTTATTCATATCCATTAATCGTACTTAGGTATTATTGTTAATATTCACACATACTCAGATCAGGATAAAAAGGTAAGAGGTAGGTATGTATAATTTGAACTACCTTCATGTTCGTACTGCGACTTCAAGCAGATTTCAGATCGAATTGTGTTAAAGACAAAACGAGGTTCTCGTTGAATTACTTTAGACTAGTTTAGACCAAAGATATAGAAGCTAGAGGCAGTTAGTTAGCAAGTAGATTTTATAGAACGACCTAATGTTATACGCACCTATTTACCTAATAATCATTATAGGTAATCATTATTTAACTGTTTGGAAATGTTGGAAAACCCCTCGATAATGCATGCCGATAAAATAAAACAATGAGTTTGTGGTCAGCTTGCGTCATTACGTGTGTCCCGCCGCGCGCACTTCCTACAAACTATGTGTTTGGCATATTATCGCACTGCATTCACTCTGCTTTGCGGTTTTACTGCTTTAATTATAATACAAAATGCCAAAACTTGTGACTAACAACAAACAGAGAGCTATTTATAATCACGGTTAATGCTTATATTTTACAAAGGTTTGTTACGTTATTAAAATAGCTAAAATTAGACTTTACAATCGATCATGAAACCATTTTTATATGTAGTTTTCCCAGATATATATATGTAATAATCTACAGTCGCAGCTATACTATGGAGATTACATATAATTACAAAATCCTGTGATCATATGCTATCAACTTTTGGTCTGAGTGATCTTGCCTGACAAAATAGATGATTATTCTTACATTAAATAGACGATGTCCAGGACAGAGCGAAGTGGAGGAGAAAGACCAGGAAGGCTGACCCCACTACCATATGGGACTCATAGCATGGAAGAGAGAGAGAGAGATTCTTACATTAAATAGATTACATTTCAGTATTAAAACTATAAAATGCCTAGGTAGATAATTTAAAGCGGCATACTCATAAAGTCATAATCGTGTTAGTAAAAACCCCGCCAAAATTGGTAGCCATATTTGTTGCAACCAAAGTTGCCAGAGTAGGAAAAATAGACGAAATAATATCTATGCTCCTATTGGTTGATCTTGAGGCTGATATTCTCGTACGTCTCGTTAACCTCTGGCCGTGTTTGTCAGTTGCTAATGTTGTTATACTATTATGTACCGTGGCGCCGTCTAGCCGCGACGCTAGTTCTTGGAACATATTCACACAAATGGTCTCAGTTATTACTTACATGCTATATTTAGATGTGGTTTCTCAAAAACCTAATTGAGATGTGCGTGGCAGATAACTTTTTAATCAAGTTATTTAATTTTGAAAACGTGAAACAATGATGTAATGGGAATAGGTAGCCATCACCCGCGTGCGTGATTTTTTTCTATATTTTCCGTCACGGAAAGAGTTGGATGTAAGGAAAATGTAGGACACTGCTAATTTGTAGATCAAACTGTTCGGTAGTCGTGTGGTTTGTATAAATAAATCAAGAACTTAAGAAAATCAAAACCTATTTACTTAAGTTTTGATAAATAAGTTATCTTTCTGAAACACTCTTAATCACTGTACGTTGTGATCAGGCTCAAAGTTAGATAAATAACAATCATAAACAGCGGCGTCCTCAAAAGAAAAATCTTGTTTCCGAAAGGTCGTTTAATTATATTTAAAAACTATACTTATTTAGATTGTGGTTTCCTGTGTGTATTCCGGGAAAGCCCAGAGAGTTAGCAGCCTGCAGCGATATAGAATGTATCGATTAAATATCAGCAAGTTCGGCATCTCTTTGAAGAATAACATGCGGGATTGTAGGCTCTATAATGGCTTTCATGGTAGATTATATCACGTGTAGGGTGGCACGGCAATTCATTATTTCTTTATGAATACTATTATTATGCACATTTCGAAGAATGTTATCATGAAAACATGTCGCAACCGAATTTTTTTAGTAATCGCTAAAGTTTTATTTTCAATTTCAGGAAAAGTGTTATGATACTTTACAGATGTATTGATGTGAATATAACAATAGAAGTTTTTTTTTGGAATTGAAGCAAGTGGTGTTTTTGTCCTCCTCTTACCAGCGTGGAAGCTGGTAGGCGAGACTTCCATTACAAAAGGTTCATTTAATTATGTAAATCCTACGACATGTAGATAAAGGTCTAGCCTTGCTACGACCTTAAAGACTCAAACAAAATTGAACAAAACAATTCTAGGAGCCACAAGGTGACCTAATCAACCTTGTACTTCGCTAATAAGAACATTACACACGTTATAAAAAACGTATAATTTACTGACATTACGTTACGTGTGCGGTGGTCGATGGTCGGTGGGTGTGACCGCAATGTGTGGCCGACCAATGGAGGCTGACTGCGAAATATACTCATTCCTTCGACAATTTATGTCAGACGTCTCAACTCTTTATAACATTTGTTATGTTGTATGTTTGTTTGTTACTCATTCACGCCAGAACTGCTGAACCGATTTAGGTTTCTTTTTCGGGAAAATCTTTTCTCGCGGTTGAAGAGGACTGAAGCTATAGTCTGTAGTAAGTCCTAGGATAGAATAGGATAGAAATCGCAGTTTAAATCCTGACTGGAAAGAATAGTTATTGTATTATTTTTAATTTCTCTAATATAGTAACAGTAGTAGTAGCAAGAACCTCCCAGTTAGGAACAGGATATTGATAGTCTAGAAGCATGCCTATTTATATGTACCGTCATTAGTCGTACTTTTTGTGATCCCGTATTGAATATTTATTTGATATCTCCAACTGTGACTAATAATTTTCAAAGCGTCTTAAGTTTTGTTTTTAAAATATAAACAAAAAAGCAGCGGCCAATGAGGCTCCCTCAATAAATTAAGAACTCTTAACTTTGACAATTATGTCAGTCTTGCGTTTTGAAACATAAAAAAAAAACAAGATGCTTTTTAAAAAGACGTTTAAAAGTCGAACGACACATGTTTCACTTTATTTATTTTAATTTGCAAATGGCATTAAATTAAGTGGGTGATGTGAGCTTTTTGTTTTGGTTTCTGAACGTTCGTGAGTTATGAGGAGCGAATTAATGTTCAAGCTCGGTTGATCTTAACAACGTTGTTTTAAATTAAGAAATATACTATGTTATTGCGTATTAAGAAACATAAGAAAATTAACTATAGAATATATTTTTGTAACTTCGGACCTATCACCAAGGAGCGAACTAGCGAGGAGAGTCGTACAGCTATATTTTTTTAGCTCTACATTTTGCACTAGGCACTAGCAGGTTTAAGCTGTTAATTAATGACATCTTCTTTCTATTCCGTGATGTGTGACTATTTATACTACCAGAATAGCTTCGTTTCGCTTGATAGATCTAAAGAACAAGATTGCCAAAAATGACACATAGTTGTTAGTTGTACCAGCTCTCCCACGACGCGGCGCGAGCGCAGGCGCCAACGTTTACTCATTCCAACAACGTCGTAACCACGTGCGCGGCGCCAAACGAAAATAAACACTATTACTCACTACACAAGACTTTAATTCATTCACAAGTTTAAGATGATAGTGAGGTGAATCAATCCGGAACACTGAATCACAGTTCCGAGTAAATATTGAATCACTTCCGTACCTAGTTACTATAATGTTAGTACATTAGTAGCACATCTTGTGTAAGAACATTACTCATTTATCATACTAGGTACCTACGTTTCATTCATCAGATTATAAGATACGAGGTCAACATTTCGCAGGTCGCCATTGATCCGGCTCGTAAGAAAAATATTTCTCAATCAGAGAAAGTTAGTTTGTAGTTTAGTCATCGAATTTAAACATAATATTGTTGCAACTATTCACTTGTTAAAAGCACACAGATGCGTTTTATTTGTTGCGCATGTTTTCCTCCTATTCATACGAGTCGCTGCAATATGCAGGCGTGCCATTTATATTGTAATTCTGACAGAATAATTATAAAGGCACCGGCCACGGCTATTGAACACCTTCCTTTAAGGTTAATAGGGTAAAGATAATATAAAATCTACGCCCATGAGTAGGGAAATTAAACACAAATTCTCAATTACTACAATTTATGCATTTTTAAAGCTTATGTTAACCACTACTTATAAAACGTGAGAGTATTTGATAGTGAATAGGTAATAAAAGTACTGGATTTTTACTTGCTTTGGTACATTTGCCTAGGTAGGTGCAAAATAGAAAATTTTAACACTCGACAAACTGAAGATTTGTAATAAAACACCATGTTTAGAATCTGATACTCAAACAACGCAGTCAGGTTTTTACTGTGGTCATTCGATTTTATCTGCCGAACGACCTTCAACTCTACTAAATAATTGACATAACATCTTAATGACATCGGGTGAAGGAAAACGCGTTGACATCAAAATGTGTTCGAATATCAATCAACACGTGAATCACTCCTGAGTAACGGAACGTTCGGAAGCGCGCCAACTATGCGCGACATCTTGGCGGGAATCTCGGTATTATTGCTCCACATACAATATCATCCGGACGAATTTCCACGAAATTTCATATCTCATTACAGTTAAAGCTTTAATTGCTAGAATAAATTTATAACCAGATGATATTTTCGGTCATATAAAATAATTTCCGTTCCAATTTTAGACAATGTATTCAAACATTTTGATCCACAAACAATAAAAAAAGCAAGAGGCAAAATGTGACATGCCATAGTCACGCAAAGAATGTGTTAAAAAAATGTTTGGCAAACACACAAACGTGACAAAATTTAGTGCGAGTTTATGAATACATCAAAACATTAAGTTCATTCTTTGGATTCCCTGTCCATTACACATCGAAGAGCTAACGAAATGACTTAGAATAAAAACACAATTTGATATAACCCTATCTTCAAATGTGTAGTATAATCAGAATCTTCGGTAACTACCATGACCCTCGAAAGATAACTCAAGTGTCCGGTCATCATTACGCTAAAGATCTATTAAGATATCAGCAGCTTTGGGGCGGATTGCGTCGTTTCTGAAGTCCCTTGGGACCAAGGGAGAGCCGAAATAAATAAATCTGCCATTTAAGACTATTAAGACTATTAGATTAACGTAATCCCTTGGAAGTATGTTATTGCTCAAACGAAAGCTCAACAAAATATCGTCAAAAGAATTTCGCATTAACTAAAAGATATCGAATTATGGAGGATATTCAACCTATTTTTTTATCAATTCAAAACAAAACAAGCTAAGGGCAGACGACCAAAAAAGTAAAAATTGAGCGCAATACGCAGAACACATTCTTGGCAGGCGCATAGTTAACCGTACACTGACCCTACAAACAGGTGAACTATCACACAAAATGCACCCAAGCCTTAGAACATAAATGACTAAATAATACTATAATTCCACAGCTTATAATAATAATGTCATAATTATTTCTATTATTAATTAAACAGTAAACTATTAACGGTCCACTGGTTACAGTTCAAAGTTTATTTTCCGTGAATCGCTCGTGAGTCAGTAACCGTGAGAGATGAATGAAACTCGCGCCGCGGCCATCGCGGGTGACTCATTCATCGTCCATTCATAAAGTTTTTTGGCGCGCTTTCTGTTTTACACTACACTATTCGCCGATAGATGGCATTGTTATTAAAGATTTCTAGTTTAGTTACTATTTAATAATTATTCTTTGTTCTCATGATTACGAAAAAAAATGTTCGTGTTAAATAAATATTATTATATATGCTTGGAAACACAAATTGATTGGCAATGATCAGGCGTTTAAATTGGCTAGATCACTTTTTTGCATATTGAGTCACTAACGAATAAGATGTAATGTTTCCTCAGAAGCTATTTCGAAGCTAACGCTTATTATTATAATGAGAATAATCGAATAAAACGTGTTTGTAAACATTTGAAAATAACTATTAAGTCAGTCTGTATGCAAATAAGTGCAGAAATAATTACGATTCGTCGAATCGTCACATAGGTTCTGGTCATTTATTTAAAAAATACAGCATTCAAAATGATAAGGAAAACTGTGGTATTCCTATAAGACTTCTATGATCCTTGTTTCAGCATTACCACTACTGAAGACGGGTTGAAAGGAAAATCACGTGGAAAAGGCGTGGGGTAAGTCTTAAATCCACGCTCCCAAAGTCCGGGTGAGTTATTTCATAAAGCTTGATAAATAATATGACTATTAAATCTGTTAATCTTAAGCAACCAGTTCTTAATACAGGTAGAACTGGAACTGATTTTGGAGATTAACTGAAGAACAGCTGTCGTCTGTGGACGACGGGCTCGCTAGTGTTGCGTTTAATACCACAATGTCCCATTTTTTTTGCCCATATCTGTCCCAGTGGTGAGCAAGGGTCTCCCGAATGAGGAAGGAGTTAGGCCTTGTGTCCAGCCTGGGCAAGTGCGGGTTGGGGACGGATTCCAATTAAATGTAACTAGCTGACCCGCGCAACTTCGCTTGCGTTACATAAGTTAAAAATTTTCCCCGTTTTTGTAACATTTTTCACTGGTGTTCTGCTCCTATTGGTAGGAGCGTGATGATATATAGCCTATAACCTTCCTCGATAAATGGACTATCTAACACGGAAAGAATTTTTCAAATCGGACCAGAAGTTCCTGAGATTAGCGCGTTCAAACAAACAAACAAACTCTTCAGCTTTATAATATTAGTATAGATTTGTCCGTATTTATGCAAAAAAGGAACCACACAGAAAATACGCAACTTTAACTTACCAAAGGTTTTACAAAAACACGTACAGTTCTAAATATCAGTGGCAGTTGATTCTGTTCTGCTTTTTGTATACGCTATTTCCGAGGCGAAATTCGTGTGGTTCTTTTTAGTTTAAGGTTTTAGACCACTTTTTTTACAGTACTCCGCTAAAAAGTAAAATTGGGCATGTGGTTCCATTTCGCTTAAATACGGACATTTAAAAGTGGTAAGTAAGTGTGTAATACTGACTGTAGTCCGGTGCGGCGCTGGTGGTGGCCTGGTGCTCCGGCAGCGGCTCGGGGGGCGGAGCGCCGGTCGCGCCCGCGTGCGCGTGCCGCACGTACGCGTGGTAGATACGCGCCGACTGCTCGTTGCCGTCGCATATCTATGCAGAATGTTATATCAACATTATTCAGGGTTTCAGGATATTGGTAGCTGTTTAACACTAGGGAACTTATATACTGAGTACAAGATCTTTAAAGTATAGAAACTTAGAGCCAAAGAACTAAAAAAAATATAGTTGCTTCTTTTTAGATATTATTATAGTGAAAAAAATTTTAATTCCTCTTCTTCTGTTCCGAAGACAAGGATAAGGAAGGAAGATCAGGGTTAGTTTTGTGGCTTTTGTAATGTTTCGATTCCTCCATATTTTCCAAACTGAAATTCATACACACTCATATTACCTTAGATAAGCAACATATCAATAATACATAGATTGATTATAGCAACGCGGCAACGTACCTAATTATTTTCTTCTATATTTTCTTCTTAAAGGAAATGTTTCAGCTGCCGGGTAATGACGACTGACAAAAATGTAAGGAAAACGTATAAATTCATTTGAAATCGATCTGCTTTCAATGCAATTCTATTAATCTACAGTTATTTCAGACAAAATACTGAATCCAAGAGATTTATTTCGTTTGTGGGGAAATACGCTAATTTATCAATTTGAGCGTGTTTAGGTGAGCGTTAGTCACGGCACGTAACCCCAGCGCAAACACGCGGTCACCTGACCACACTCGAGTTCTACTGCCATCTTACACAAATATGATATACAGAAATACATAAACACTAGAAAATAAATATTATAATCTCTTATCAATTAATAGTTCGTTATCTAGACAGAAGTATGCGTGAATTTTGTTATTATTTGTCAAGATCTTAGGGTGTTTGACCCCCTCACTCGGTCTCTTTCTTGTTAGACTAGCGTTAGTCTCACAATTTTTTCTCCTTCACTTGTCTGGGCTCTTGACATCGTCCATGAAACTTCATAATGAATTTTTGTTTACGAATAATGAATAAATACTGGTATTATTAAGTACTAACATAGTTTTTTTCATGGGTGCAAATGAAGAATAAGAAATAATTAATACTCTCTACTACTCTAGTAGATTTAAAACTGTAGGCGCAGTGGCGTAGCAAAGGGGGGGCGGTGGGGGCGGCCCGCACCGGGTGTCACCTGTTTTGGGGTGACACCCCCCGGTCTCTCTCCTAGGCCATTTCTAAGTTTGAATAAGCATGCAAACAAAAAAAATCGCTAGCACAATAATTTCTTTTTCGGGGATTCTTCCACTAGCACTACTCGTATCTCAGCTCTATGTATATTTCGGAGATCCGCAAAAGATCTTGACGCTGTCGTGAGGGATTCCCCGTCCCATACTCGCGATCTTTGACGTCTCAGTCGCAACATTTCTCATTTGTTTCACTTTCCATGGGGTGACACCACCAACTTCCGCACCGGGTGCCACCCAAGGTAGCTACGCCACTGTGTAGGCGTCACCTAAACGGTCTATTTTTAAAGAGTTAAATAGCCTTCTTGCTTAATAAATAGTCTTCAGCACATCATACTAAAATAATAAGAAATGTTCGTAGTCACGACGAATCGTAAGAGATTTTACCAACTGGACCAGTGACCTTCGAACTTATAGATGACTACCAAATATCAATGAGTCAGTCGGTTTTTGTCCAGTTTTCAATAGACCTGATAAGATAATAGTAACATATTAATGATACAGGTCACGAAGACAGCGGGCATCATGGTAGCAGGATTCTAACAGAGAACCTTTTAGATAGCTAATTGACTTTCCACGATTGCTATAGATAGTCACGAGTGGTGTAGCTATGTGTTACTTTCCGAATGCGCATCTCCATAACACATCTTTTTCGCACCGCTACAGACCTTAGTATTGGTGGAAATGGTCACATGGTTTCATAGCATAGCTGTTACATTACATCCTCGTAGCATAGCTGCATAGCACATCTCAGTAGATAAGGCACCGTAGCCAAATGCCGGATCCCAAACTTGCACATATGTATATTGTATAGTCAGCTCCAAAAGTAGCTGATCAGACTCAATCTTTTGAAACCCTATATACTGAAGTGTGCACATTATTGCACAACAAAATCAAGTAGAATGAGTTAGAATTAAACATTTCAATCAATGACAAATGTTTTTTCCATGGAATAATGTGCACACTACAGTATATAGGGTTTCAAAAGATTGAATATGATCAGCTACTTTTGGAGCTGACTGGACCTTCTCATACGCGAATACCAGCTGTACCCAGCAGTGGGATAGCAAGACAAGAATCAGCATGATGTTGTTACCTGAGTCCAGTTATCCTGTGTGAGAGCCAGCAGCGCCTTGCCGGTGTCAGGCAGCAGGTGGCGGCGCGGCGCTCGCACGCTGAACGTGCGGGACACCCAGCGCGCGCACCGCAACACGTCCGAGCGCGACCATTTCTCAGGATCTAAACGTAATATAAGTGTCAATTAACACATACGCTACAATATTGTAAACTATAATAGTTACTTTGTTTTTTTTTTTAACACGGAATACAACGATCAAATATCGGCCTAGCCCTTCTTCCGAACGATGTTGGAATCAGCTTCCAGTCTCACCGGATGCAGCTGAATATCAGCATTTTACATGAAACGACCGCCTCCACAAGCCCGTTACCTGTGTTATAACACGATACCCTTTTGTAAGACTGATTGTCAAACTTTCAAGCTTTTGTCTACTGTTAACGACTGTCAAAGATCTTTAATTTTAAATTTCTTGGTATTTGTTTTACAGCAGCAACGGAAATACATAATTTGAATTTATTTGCGAAAATTTCAGCTTCATAGCTATTTTATGAGATACAGCTTGGTGACAGACGGACAGATGGACGGACAGACAGCGGAGTAATGATAATGGTAAAGGGTTCCGTTTTACCCTATGGGTACGGAACTCTAAAAAGACGTGAAGAGCTTCGCTACTGTAATAAGACATTATGTTCAGCATCTGTTACGTAATAAGCTGGTAATCTGTTCCTACTTAACTGCGTGTAAACAATACAGTGCAGTTTGAGGTTGCAATCGCGCGCTAATTGTATCTGTTCCTATCATAACGACGCGTTTACGAGCGGCTAAACAGACAACTTTACAATAGCTGGTAACTACGAGATACACTTAACGATCATTATCCTAGTCTTAGTAACGAGAAACAGTTTTACAGCTTTTCAATAACCTATCTTAGGATATCGAGCTAAGATACAGTTCAGTTTTCTACATTTTTTTATTAAGAGTTATTTTGTTTCCGAAACACTAGCTTTAAGTGCGAAAGTCGTTTTTTTAAAAACGACATGCGAATAGTTAGTAATGTGGCTAATTCAATTTAGAATTATAAGCATAGGCCTAATTGTACATTTAATTAGCCACTGTTTATTGTACGACCTATGTACCTCCGTGCCTGCGTCTACTAGCCAAGACTGACAGACATTAGGTAGCCTGCTTACTATTCTACTGAAAATAAACTCCTTAGAACAATGATTAAGTAAAAGGTACTTCCTAGCTAGTGCCTTCATTACCTTATTCATACTTTCACAGAAAATTACCAGTTCTTAAAACTGAAAAGCAATTCTGAGCAATGCCTCTGGAAATTTGGGTATTAAGGCGGAAATTCCGCAAATCGGGTTTACCCAAAAACGGTTGAAAAGTGGCACCACTATTTTCATACATATTTAGCATCTTTGTGATAATATTATTAAATGATTTTACATAATATGATCACGCCCGGTTTCTGGGGTAGGTACAAAAGCGGTAGTTTATCTATTACAAACTATCATTTGATAAAGCGGTATTGGTTTTCCCTCAATTATTTCATGAGAAATGTGAAGCGAAGCGCGTAAGATTACGTACAAAGCTCAGGTTAGTGGCAGCTGTTGTTATTAGCATTACTCATTACTTTTTAAAGCATTTATATTTAACCGTTCCTGGTAGCTTTGTGACTAATCTAACTATATTGGAAATAAACACTTTTTAGTCACCGGTGACTTGGAGAAAGAACTAGTATTTTAGACTATTTTGTAACTTTATCCCTGTTATACCCAAAGGTGTAAACAGAGATGTATTGATTTTTAAAACGTCGATTTTATCCATGAAGCTGTATTCCGTGTAACGGTAGGTTTTCCAATTGGGAAAACCCTAATATGAACACTATGATCGACTCGGGTTTCAGATGAAATAATCCGCCGGGATTTCAAAATTAATTAATTTATCCTAGCGATACCTATATATAAACCCATTTTCTTGATAGCTCTATATAGTAATATGCGGAAAACATAATTATAAATAATATAAATTGCAGATATATTCGCGAGCATGTATTTTACCTTAGAATTTTGGAATGAAGTAATGAAACCCAATTATAATTCCTTATTGTCGCCCAACCAGAATTATCTTTGAATGATAAGAGTTCTATGTAATAAATAAGATCTATGTATATCGAATCCGAGGAATGTGAATTTCTAATCGTATCTGAAACTAAGTATATTATTGTATACGTAATGATTTTTTTTACATTATTCCTGAAAAAAAACTGAACCATAATGAAAATTCTTATAATAATATAAGAGTTTAGCTAACACAAGCCTGAAAATATCATGTAAAAGCAGGTCAGTCGCGTATACTACTTACAAAGGTAATACTGATTATGGCGAACAGAAAAAGTTAGTTACATTTATCCCGAATTTATAGAAACCAAGAGAAGATAGACTTATAAATTAGAATCTTAGCCAACAAAAAGAAAGTATTCATTTCTATAAACTTTTTTTTAAATCTACGGATGATTGCAAACAATAGCTGGGTTGCTGTTGTAGTTTTCTAAGATTTTCCAATTTTTATAACAAAATTCTAAATAATGAGTTTCCATAAACGCTTGGCTTGTTACCCCCATGTAATGTGTGAAAACATCAATGATTTTAAACAAAAGTTTGACAGATTGAAGAAAATTAAAAATGAATGCAACTCAAACATGATATTTGAAATCTGAAATTGCTAATTTCACGAATTTTCGCTAATATATCTAATTATTTTGAACTTAAGTAAATTTGTTTGATTTGATTCATTAAATCATAACGCTTACCAACGTATGTACTACCTATTAAATGGCCTAAATATACACGTATTTTTCCTATACACTCGTATTTCATTACCTACCTATAGGCGTTATTTAAATTTCCCTTATAATATGTATTTTATTAATTTTGATTTTACTTAGAACAATCGTTCCCTCTTCTCAATTTATCGGCCATTATTATATTACATTTTAGTTTCATGATTTAGTTTATATCCCAATATTTAAACAATTGTAGAGATTATTCGAAATAATTCTGTGATTTTAAATTATATAATTATTCGCGTTAATAAGAAAAGTCGACTCTCTCTACGCTCCACCTTTTTACACAGTAAATAAAATAAAAAGCGTTTTTATTGTAATGTGTTTCACCAAAACAAATCATTTAATTTATTAAAAATCTAATGTGCTCTATTTTTAAGGCCATACTTAATTCATAGTTGAAAACCTAGCATTTCTCTACATGACCTTTAATTATATACTAAAAGATAGCATAGTGACAAGTCAATTAAATGTAATTTAATTTTAAAAAAATGGCTGTTGAAATCACAGGGAAGGAATCTGTCTATCAGTTCTGCTACCTTGATGTTAGGCCTAAACGATACAGTGCCGTCCGAATTTAATCCGAAATATTTGTCCACATTAAATATTATATTTTATATTATTGTGATTAAAGCAAATAAATATAAGTAGGAGAGGAAGTACTCCTCTATATTAAGTAGAGTGAAACCTCATTTCATTTCTGAGATTGTCTAGGATAGATTCTAGATGCTTTTTTATTAGTTAGCGATCAATACATTAATACCTTTATTGTTAGAAAAGTCATAATAAACCACAGACTCTAGGCCATATTTATTACGATTTTATAATTGGGTTTAACTGATATTTTTAATCGTAGAAAATAGTGTTAAAATTGTAAAGCATCAAAAGTATTTAAAAATGCATATTGATCTGATTGATCTAATGATGACTGTTAAAAAAATTGTAAAGTAATGGTTTCGATCTTCCTATGTAATTATTTGTTTGTGGATGTATTTCAGGGGTAGATGATTTAAATGATTCTGTAAGAAGGCTCTATGCATTTTTGTCACTTAACCTAACTTATTTATAACAGAAATTAACTCCTCTTATACAACGATACTTATCGAAATTTTAAACAGATACAGCTAAAGTACCAAATTATTTTTCAAAAGTCTCATATCATGCAAGTTATACAAAGTGCATTGTCATAAAAAAATGTTTCCTCATTCGTATACATACAGTTGTACACCTACAAGGACCAAATAGACAGGTCGTCCAAATCCTTACATATTATCCTTTATCGCACAAATACCGCGAAACACATAAACTTGTAAAACACACACGGATCACAACACTGACACAGATGCAACACTGCACGACGACGTGAACATATGAGGAGTGAGGAGTTACCGGCTGGCACGGAGTCATCGCCGGAGTCCTCGGGGTCGGAGTCTGCCGGCGGCGTGGGCAGCGCAGACTCCATGCAGGCATGACGGGGCGCCAGGGTGTACACCTTGCGAGGAGGACGGCTAGCTACTAGGGGACGGGCAGCGCTCACTCGCACGTTTTTATACTTATTGGCGACAGCGCGTCATCGACGTGACGTATGCGATTCGTCAGCGCGCGCGCAGATCGCTGTGACGAGGAAAACGCTTTCTGGGAAGCTGCGCGCGGCCTGCACCCGCGCCGGCCGCCACCGCCGCCTCGTTCTGCACCACTCCCTTGTGACACCACTGTGACCTAGGTTTATATTATGTCATTTGCATTTGTTTTTTTTATTTTCAAAGTCGATTACTAGGCGGTAAAGTAAGGACATAATTCGATCAATTAATTATTAATAAAAAATGTTGAGTCTTGGGCCTTGGAGTTACGTGGGTATATTGATTGAGTCAGAGATACGGATTAAGTAAGTATGGGCTTACAGATGTGAACGTAATCTCGTTCAGACAGTTCGGAATAATTTGCGTGACAATTGCCGCTAGTTTTCAGACAGGCTCTATCAGATATAATATAAAATAAATAAATTCACAACTTTTTTATAATAGACATTTTGAAATTAAATGAATAATCAAATAAAATACTTTTACTTATAGCGTTTACTTATAATTATCATTTTCAGCATTATCATTGTCTTACAGTGTTTTAAAAATCTTTCTTTCTTATCGTATGGTTAGTGGTCAACCTAGTGTCAAAGTTGTTCAAGCCGCCCGAAGGCCTTTGACGTGGCTTAACGATTGTTATCTTAATCGATAACAACCGGGACCGACTTTTTACGTGCCCTCCGAAGCACGGAGACGCCCAGTTCAAATACCACTATGGGGTCACCCATCTATGGAATGACCGCGCCAACGGTTGCTTCACCCACAGATCGTTTGCCGGCCGGCGAGCGCAACTGGCTATGGGCGCCTCGTTTTAAAAATAATATCAATAGAAAAATTCCCTCTTAATAAACTAGTGAAAGACAACCGTGAGGTCAAGTGTCGGGTCAGTAGGTCACTGCACTCTGTTGCCGTTTCAGTAAGCTAGATGTCGCTAGGCAACTGTGCTCTATCTACTTATTTATTGAATTGAGATTAACTTGCCATATCTGACTAATAATGTAAATACTTTCACTTACTATTTCAGATAATTTCTCCCGAATCTTAGTTAATATTCTGTTACTATTTAACTATTAAAAATAAAACAAGATCTATGATTTTTTTAGTTACATTCACAATTATATAATTATTGTAATCAGTCTTTTTCTAATTAACGCTCATTTTTTTAACTCTATGCAAAGACATAGAAAAAAAGTATATGAGTTTTTTATTTACAACAATACGCAACGAATCTTACGCGCTGTGAAAATTCTGAACGTACCTTACACTTCGATCGAGTTGCACTTTTGTCTGATTCATGAGAAAAAGATCTGTAAGCGATCTGCAAAAGTCTTACTGAATTGTGCATAATAACATTAAGAAAAGAAAAATCTCATAATATTATAATGCAACTAGTCTTACACGCGATTGAAAATTAAAGGTTAGGATACTTTATTTGTTAACCCTACGTAACGTTAAGACCTGTTGCATTATAATATTACTAGCTGACCGGCAAACGTTGCCATAGCCATTGCCATATTAACAAAAAAAATAGTGTCACTTAAGGCTATGAAAAATAGATGGTGGCCGATTTTCAGACCTACTCAATATGCTCACAAAGTTTCATAAGAATCGGTCAAGCCGTTTCAGAGAAGTACGGTAACTAACATTGTGATATGGAAATTTTATATATGAGATGTGTACAAGTCGCGAAATTTATCGTAAACAGAAAAATCTCTACATCTGCTATGAGAAGAGCTTATCACTACAAAAATAGATCAATTAAAAAGTTATCAATAGATATATTTTCTTTAAATACATATAATGAATCAGACAGATAATTGACAAGTATGAGTCATATATTGTATGTATCATTACTCTGGAGTACGCGGCAATTATACGCGTATCTATACTTACGAAAATAAATGCATGACTATCACCGTTTGTAATTGTTTTTAATTTTGGACATGATAAAGGTTATAAATAGATTCAAAAGAAATGTAGAAAGTATTTTGTAAGTCGATAGAAAAGATAGTGTGGATAGATACCTTCATAATGTGGATTGAGCCGAAATGCGTATGATTATTATGACTGAAGAACAACGGGTGATTTTATGCATGAACATAATGTATAATATGAAAAATCTAAGTCTTGTGTATTTTTTTAAAATGATTTTTATAGTTTTAATGAATGAATTTCTCATGAGACTGCCTTCGTGGCGTTTACAACTTCAGTCCATGTAGCTGGCACGTTACCAATCTCTGGACTACTATTGAGAATAACCTAATATAAATTAAAAAAGAGCATTTTGTCGGGGCTGGGAATCGAACCCGGAAATACAGCGGAAAAGAGACAGATACACTACCGACCGCGACTACAAGCAATCAATAATATCTAAGTACTTACCTACAATAAAATATTAATGCCATATTCCATAGATCCCTTGTTCCGTAGTTCATCGTAATAGGAAATATTCTCTAAGAAGAGTGTCTCGTCTTGTCCAGAAGTCAATTCACGTGGTTCACCAAGTCATTAGTTCCGGCTGTCATCCACAGTTCAACACCAATAACAAGCGATATGGAACATAACGCGAATGCTTGAGGTTTTCCCTATAGACGAAAGTTAGCGAAACAGTTAATATAGCTTTACGGTACTATCATAGAAAAACTAACCAAATCACTACGGAGAAGTTCCTTTATACTATAGTAAAGAAGTATTCCGCTATATACTATAACTTTAATTAGGTTTTACTTGTCTTTGTTCAAATAAAACTCTTATCACCCCACGGGACGGTAGGCGTACACGACACGGGAAGATCGCGTGCAAACAGAGGGTAGACAAAGTATCACATAAGAAAATTACGAATAAATAGAGGGTAATCGTGCACAACGTCACTTACTTAGAAAAAATAAATACCTTCACTGTATTTTTCCTAACATGTTTTTAAGACTAATTTCATGGACGTGAAGCAAATAACTTAAATAACCACTAGTTTTTGACCGCCTCCGTGGCGCAGTGGTGTAGGCCGCCACGCCACTACCATTGCGTGACAGGTCGTGGGTTCGATCTCCTACCGAAACAATTATTTGTGCGACCCACAAATGATTGCTTCGGGTCTGGTTGTAATGGTTAAAAAAAAAGAAAAAATGTATTAGTTAGTGTAAATTGGAAAAGTGTTCGAACCTGCCACATCTTTGGGTAAGTGCTTTGCTCTTTGCAGTCTTGCTAATTTGAAATTTCATCTATTTTAACTATGATTTTAACAGCCAGTTACAGTTGCAGTACCTATACTTAAACTTACCAATAATGGTCCATTACAGCGATGCTTACTTCGACCGGCCGTATAGCTGAATTAAGAGGCTACAAAGTTAACTAGATCACCACAAAGTACTTGATTGAGCTGAAAATTTAGCATCTGTTTCAAGCTAGTTATAAAATTACGACTACATGAGTATAAGTGGGTAGTATTTTATTATTTAAAAGCATATACGTATCACTAATTTCTAAATACCCCTGTCATATTTAATTTATTTTTTTGCATACGGCTACCCTAAATCTTAGTGTTAAGCGACCTTATCGCGGACTTTCCATTGATGGGTGGCTGCTTACTAGTATAACAACGGAGGATGACCGTTGTCCGTGTTTCCGAGGGTACAGAAATAGTCGGTCCTAGTTGTTGTCAATTAAGATACCAGTCGTTAAGTCATGTTTGAAACTTGATCGACAGTTAAACAAACGATTATAATCAGTTACTAATCTAAAAATAGACTGCTATTTACAGAAAACTGTAAAATTTACAACGTAGATGTATCGATGCACCTGCGGGCATGATTCGGCAAATATCTACATTTTATCGATACAGGTAGAAAGCTTGTAATCTGCAAGGTTATGCATCGTAGTCGTGGGAACTATCCAGTCATAAGCATGGTGTTATGATTCACATATTGTTTATAAACATTTGATAAGCGAAGGATAACGTCTGATAAAGAGCCGTGTGTCATACACTCGCTCGTGGCTCGTGGCTGCTCATCATTATCATCTAACATAGAAACAAGCTCGACAGGGCTCCACGCCACTGACTCACCTTGCAATCTAATCACAGTAATAATCACAGATTATGTGTATCATCTGATTATGTTCTACTCAAACACTTGAAGATTAGATATTTGAACTATTATTTTAGTTATTTGCAAAGAAATGTTTCAAATTAAATTGATAGGGTCGGGGAAGTACCGAGAGACTCTCTCGATGAAATTCAGCGAAAATGCATTCTGCATGCAGTTTTCATGTAAATGAAATACCACTATATGCAGTTTTTTTTACTTACTGAATAAAGTTATTAACAACTGTGAAAAATTCAAACAAGTCCAATTGAAAGGCTATTTTTATGTAGAGCAGGGTGAAGAAAATTCCGACGTCATAAAATTTAATTCGAAGACTGGGTTTACCGGTTTAGTGGGCTCTACCACTACATTTAACCCTGATTATTATCATTACGATTTTTTTGGTATTAAGGGTAGGTACCTATTTAGGGGATTAGACCTTAATTTGACCGGGTCATATAAGGGTTGTGTATTTTTCATCGCTTCTCGAAATGTTTTAGCGCATTGGGGATGTTAGGTACGTAAATATACGTAGGTATATTTATGGACACTAAAATATACAATCAAATGACAATTGTTACGTACTTACATTATCACAGAGGATGCGAAGCTTATGTTACTAAATAGAATACGGCATCCGATATTTGAAGATCGTATATTACAAAGATCACATACATTATTTGTTTTGATGACTCTGCTAATAGCTACATCCTCTCTCGTCGGTGTCCGCGCATTGGTTCACGTCAGTCTCTCTGATGAGGCGTTTGCGCTCCGTCACGACAAAGATAAGCTAGATTATGTTGCGACAAGAACATTACGAGAGTTACGTGACATAACATTGGTAGATCTGAAGTAGGTCCAGGTGATACTTTTTCACAGGTGATAGTTTGGTTCAAACACGTCACAGGATTTTTCTCAGCCCCGCGCTAAGATTACAAAGTCTATCGAAATGTATATCTAATCAGCGATAAGCTTTTGCTCAACACTGCATAAGTAAGCATCTTCACACAGTGAAAGCTTTGACGGCCTCATTGAAGTTCACGTGTAAAACAATTAACTATGTTTTTGGACGTTTTATATTCTGTGCACTAATACTATACGATCACGAATACTCTTTCAGACGGTGGAAGTCAACGGCAGAAGTTATAAAGCTATTCAAAGATTTAAATATTTTCATCACTGTCCTATAGCTGAAACAGCTGAAAAATAGTATAATTCTGAAATGAGGGAGGGGTTAGTCCCTGAGTCCCTCACGGTGGCAACGAATTAACGATGAAATCTACCTAATGAGTATCAAAGTCCAGCTATCGTTTAAAACTTTAAAAGAATGCACAAAGCTATCAAAAATATCGATAACATTACAGCAATTAGCACACCTGTTCGATATCTGCCCAGTAATTTACTACGTTTATAGTAAATTGTTTGAAACATAGTGAGTGTTATCAGTGCTCTCTGATAAATGATAACAGCTGAGTCACAGTATGTCTGTGTTATCACTCTATCGATCATGTCGTGGGTGTCGATTTGACCAGTGGCCTAGAGATTTTGCTATCATTCCAATTATTTTTATGTTTGTGACTCATGATATTATGGTACCACGTGTAGTTACTTAAATATGGTGCTTGGTTTTGGTTCAGAAGTCTTCGTTTCAGGGGGGATCTGGGCGTCCAATCTTATTTTTCTTTCCCTGGTTTCGCGATGGGGTTTGTTTTCCTAACCTTTGCGCACATACAACAAAAAAATACAAATAAATAGCCATTCCGTAAAACAACTTCTTTTTTAAAATAGCGATAGTAGTACTGGCCTACCTTTTGAAAGATCCAGTTGCAATTTATAATAGGTAGGGAGCAGTAGAAACTCGACCTAGGCAACAAAATACTCAAACATTTTGCAGAAATGCATAACGGTTTATGGGAGATTGTGCACCAAATCATAAAGATTCGCAGAGTAGTTAGCTAGAAAAATTACGTCTTTGTAAATGTAGTCAAGAACTAAATATAAAATTTAACACAGAAACGTAAAATTGAACGGTTGAAATATGGTAGCACGCAGTTACAAGCTGATCATAGTGTGTAAATAAAGTATAGCTTTCGCAGAACTTTGACAATATGGTATATTTATCTTGTACTATTATTTATCATATCAAGCGCCGGCTTTAGCTCGAGATATCAATTCGTTATCCTATTTGCATATAATTCAGTATCTCAGCTTTTAAAAATTCCGGGAAAATTTACCAAAAAATACTTGCGAAAAGTTTTTAAACGTGTGTAGACTGTGTAGGCCCCTTTGACCTCTTCTGTGAATTTCGTGTATAGTTGATAAGGAATGGACATTATACAGAGCCTCACAGCGCTATGATAACAGCCTTAGACGCGGATAACTTACCTAGGTACTTGCCTATATCAATATTTTGCACACCACTTAATTGCTAAGGCATTATTTTATGGATTAGTATCAATGTTGCAGACTAATATGAATAAATAAAGGCTTTAAAAGAAGGTTGAAAACTTGGTTTGCCTCGTAAAATTCAGTAATAGTTGGTGGTTGGTAGGTAATTAGTGGTGGTTTATAAAACATTTCCGGTCGCAAGGTTTTTTACTAACTAATCGTAATAAAAATAAGAATCTTTGGAGCATTTGAACCTGTTAATTTATGATCTGTGTGGGAAAAAAATCATGGTAGTAAATAGTTGCAGTTTTAAGACTGACGTCAAATGGCGACTAGCGACCGTCCTAATTATTGCACAACTAAAATGAATTGTAATCAAATAAGGAAAAACAACACCTTTTCAGTAGAAATTCAGATATCATAAATATCTTTATTTATAAGATAATATATCTCTTGTAATTATGATATTGAACAGATAGGTAATAATACAAATTAATCCAAATAAAATAATTTCGATTATAATTTATTAAAACAATGAGTCAATGTTTCTGCTGCGTGCCTCTTTTAATGTTTTCTAGATAACTAGATGTGAGCGATGACTGTTACCACTTAATTTCGTATATACAAGCACATGAGATAACAGACAAATAGATAATATCACTACACAACAGAGCGATAGAGTCAAAACATTGCAGTGACTCACTGTGTGTAAAATATCACGACTGATACACTAATACCAATTATATATTAATCATTAATATCTCTTGCTATTTAAATCCATAGTTTACTTATCATAATCTCAATAATATTTTTTAATGACTAGTTGGTTAAGGAAGAAAAGAAAAATACATTTTCACAGTTTATAATAAATGCTTAGAATTGGCTGATAGAAAGTCTTATTATTTTTTCTATCCTGGAGATATAAAATTAACATACAAAGCAATTTAAAAAATTGGGTTCTCTTGAGAATGAGAAATGTCAACCGACATGATAACCCAAAAATCGAACTTGTAATGGTTAGCCTGATAATTATCAGAAGTTACTCCAAAGCTATAGACTAGTACTGTAACGCTGTAGTCAATCAAATCGCGTAATATAGAATTACATACATTAAACTCCTTTCTTTTTAATAGCTCTGCTGAAAATAATTTAAAATAATTATTAGATTTTGTACATGCATATGGCAACACAAACCTATTCTTACGTCAATAATGTCATATGGTGAACGTTCAAAAACTTATAATAAAATTAACATGAACCAGGACAATGATAGGCGTAGATTGGTTTCACACATTTTATGAAAAAACTTAAGTTATTTTTAAAAAGAAATGAGCAACCGAGTAAAATATCAGCCTTTTTTACTGTTTCCAAATAAAATTTCCCTGAAGAATGTTACTTAATAATAATTTTTGCAATTTATTTTTGACGTAAAATATTTTATTCAAGTTTCCGATCAGTTGCGATGGGTGTCTACTGCTGATTTGTTATTGATCATTAGAAATTAATTTAATTTCAAATTTTAGCTAATAACCATGGTTATTTACGGTGTCTATATTGTCAGCAAGTCTGGAGGGTTGATATTTAACTACGACCACAACATTCCACGAGTCGAGACAGAGAAAACCTTTGGATTTCCACTTGACATCAAGCTGCAGTATGAAAATAAGAAAGTTATCGTCGCATTTGGACAAAGAGATGGGATAAATGGTAAATTAAGGCTGGTTGGAGTCTCCATTATCATTATTATTTCACGAAACATCGTTATATTTCCTTAAAACTGTATTATACATTACTTTTTAATTGTGTTTTAGTGGGGCATGTCCTACTATCTGTAAACGGTTCTCCAGTCAGTGGTCGGACTACTGAAGATGGCAGAGATATATTTGAAGTTATAGAAGCCAAGGTAAGCCCTAAAGATACTCTTAGTCACCTCAGAAACCTCTACTGACACACAATAACTGCAATGCATAAATTTCTTGTTTACAGGAGAACTATCCCCTAAGTCTCAAGTTTGGACGAGCGCGAGCCACGACCAATGAGAAGATAGTACTAGCAAGTATGTTCTACCCACTGTTTGCCCTGGCCAGTCAGCTCAGTCCTGTGCCCAAGTCCTCTGGTATTGAATCACTCACAGCTGACACATTCAAACTGTCATGCTTTCAAACTTTGACTGGTAAGTGTCGAATTTTTCTGAATATTAGATTTTTCTTTAACCTATAAATAAATAAAAAAACAGTTTATTGCCTTATATCTTCTATATATATAAAAGAAAGTGGTGTTAGTTACACCATTTATAACTCAAGAACGGCTGAACAGATTAGGTTGAAGATTGGTGGAGGGGAAGCTTAGATCTGGGAGATGGACATAGGAGGACTTTTTATCCCGCTCGACCGTGTTTGTACCTGGTGGAAGAACAGACCATGGAAACAACAACACCAAGTAGTTATGATCTCCTGGTAACTGTGAAAAGGTTTTTGTAGGCAGAAAAAAAGCGTGAGCAAAGCTGCGCGGGTCAGCTAGTCTTTACATAAATTTACAATTAATCAGTGGCCCCACACTAGGCATAGCCTGTCCTGTGGGTGTCCGAAAAAAAGTAGGATACTTGCATACCCTTGTGTTTGCTATATACAATTTTATATTCATCAAATTGTAACCTGACTGTGTTACTATAAAGTCTATCTATGAAGAAAATTATGGCAAATGCCTATGTAACAATAACACAGTACTTACTTTTAACATAACATGGTAAAGTTATCACAAACAATGGCTGACTTAACTTTCTAATCTATTGATACTAAAAGTTACATTACCTTTCATATTCTTAAATCTGTTTCAATCAAGTACTTTGTATGGTATAAAGATTTATTCAAGCTACCAAATACTTACTTTCACTGTAGTATAACCAACCTTATTAATTTCCAGGTGTAAAATTCATAATAGTAACAGACCCCAACATGCAAGGCTCCGAAGTAGTTCTAAAGCGGATCTACGAGTTATACTCCGACTATGCACTCAAGAACCCCTTCTACTCCCTCGAGATGCCCATCAGATGTGAACTGTTTGACACCTCACTACATACACTGTTAGAACTGGTCGAGAAGTCAGGCACGGCCAACTTATAGCTGTGGACATAGAGTTAGCTATGGATAAGTAAATGTTATTATTATTATTAATTATTGATATTAAAATGTATTATTTTGTACTTTATTTTTGCTGTTGAAGAGGAATTTATTGACAATGTCAATAGTTAGGATCCACAGCAAATGATTCATACTCTGAGCTCGCATGACAAAATTGCACACAGGAGCGTTATAGAAATGAATGAAATGAAATGAATCGCGGGCGACCTGAAGCTTGAAGTGGAAGCACAAGTTATCTGTTATCCTAGGTCGCCGATCCAAGATAGATCGTTTGGTGTGGATCCGACTAATAATATTTCCCATGATATCTTGTGAAATAGCAATACTTAGGTGCCAGATATTGTGCAGTATTTTTGCCAACATTGATAAATATAATAGTTCCATAGAATAAAAATGCTTTCTATAAAATTGTTATTCTGCAGCTGAGTCATTTTTGATAAAATAGAATATTTATTTTAGACTAGTTGGCATTGCTTTAAAGTGCAACTATCCATTTATAATATTATATAGAATGAACAGATATTAAAATAGATCATATTTTTGCAGATATGTAATTATAACCCAGTTAAAAGAAATGGTCACTTAAAGACAACAATGCAATAATAATAACATATTGAATAAGGGTAAAAATTCCAATGACTGTTTCTTTTGACTGAATTATAAAAGCAACAAAAATAAAAGACAAAATTAGTTTACAATAAAAAATTTATTGATATAATAATTATTTATTTTTAACAATTGAAATGGGGCGGCTGTAGGGCCCCGCGTCGCGCGACCGTTACACATGGAGTCTATAGTTACCTATCGATAATGTCCCAACACTCCAGCCTTTGTACTTCTACACACACACTCACACACACGCATTATTGCCTGATATTTGGTACTCGCGCGAACTCCGCGCAGATATGCATCGCCTTATCCGAACTCACGTACACGCGCACGCTAATCACGCGTACACGCACTTACGAATACGTACACCTTTATTGAGATTAAATAAGGCAATACAGCATGTGACACTCTGAACACACTTAGAAAGCAGTGGATTAGAATTGCACACAAACCAAAGATCGAATTTAGCAGTAAGCCATCATCACAAATCTTGTTACCATATTCGTAAGTGCGTGTACTTTATACAACTCGTCTGTTCTCGGACCTCAGAGACAGTCGTGTGACGTCATTCGTTGTATGTACGTTGCCACCTACATGAACACTCGCAAATATCATCATCACATCATTGCGCTCTACGAAAAATACACTGACTTCCGATTAGAAGCTCCTCGCACACGTGGCACGTTGCGGCGCGTGCGTCGGATAAGGCATTGTGCGAACTACAAAAGCTATAATTAGTACATCTAAAAATACAGTAAAAATCAATCAAAAAGAAATACAAGTTAGAAACGCGTCGATCATACATCACGTCCCCCGTCTGCGCAGGAGTTCGATCAACAAGCGCGTTACACTCACCTCCGACAAACCTTACTATGGACGACTTCTTTGTACTATATCACTGCGGGAACTGTACCTACGGGATAGCAGTACGACAAGAATGATTATGTTCCAATAACACATACATATTGCTCGCAAACTTTAGCATACAGTAACGTTTGTACCGGGGTAAAATACAATTCCTATTTTATGTATTAATGCCCTTTATATCTCACAGTAAACAGTACAATTCCCGCAGTGAATCAGTATAACATGCAAGTTTCGACGATATACTAATACCGATATATCGTAATACAATGTTACTCTATCAAGAACCGTCAGCATGCAAATGAAATACATCGATGTAGTCACCTCACACAACTCACAGTACTGCGTATTAACAAATATAGGAAAAATCACACACTTTTAGAATAATTGCTGTACATTTGACTTGACTGAACAAACCCTTATTTAAACCATGAAACTTTAAAGTTAAAATTCTCATCCCTTGTTATATAAATTACATACAAAAATGATTTTAACATGAAATTCGGATGCGTATCCTTATAATGTATGTATTGATAAAGAGAGTTTAAAACAGTCTTTTTAAGCCACATAAGCTACTTCAAAAACCTCTTTATTATTACGCACACGTGCGTATATGTGCACGCATCCGGTAAACTCGTACGTAATCTATAATCGACTGACTATTTTAACCTTTAAAGTTTCACAGTTTTTGGTTCGTTCAGTTATTCAGTAAGTCCATGTCAATAATAACGGCATTGTCAGTTATCTCGTGCGAGATTCGTGGTCGGTATAAAAATAGAGCCGTGAGCGGGCACCGCTATATATACCCTCTGCTAATCGTTAAGTGTTCGTTCGCGATTGTCACGCGGTAAACTACCTTGTGACGTACATATACATACTAATATTATGTAGCTGACACACACTGGATGCTATAAATACTGTGTTTTATAGATTTTGAACAATACTCATCGTATTGTATATCTCGTTCTAATACACAGGATCAGAAAGAGATGAAACATCTAAGTACCCAGTGTCGGTAGTCCACAGCGTGAGTCGCGAACAAACTAAGTCTTAATTAATTTAACCGAATAGCCTTAAATAAATTATTCTAGTAGTGTCACAGAGCGCGCGGGGAGAGTCGCCGACACTTACTCCGAACATCCCCTCTCGAGGCGAGAGGAGCTAAGGCCATAGTCCATCGTAATGGCCCAACGATACAATACGAGTACACTCCTATAAATAATTTCCAATGTTAACTCTAAAACCAAATCTTTATATCGATAACACTACTTAAAAATTTTAAAATACAAATATATTTCCATCAAACGAAATAAAACGTAACAGATATGGTGTGGTTTTGAACCGAAATATCGATATAACTCGTATGGCGGCGAGCCGGCCACGGCGCGGCACACCTCACACTTCTGTCCAAAATAATCTGATCAAATATACTTCCGATATAGTCTATTCCTAGATTACGAGTCTGTGGTCCTTACGCTAGGTGGCGCTAGTGTGCGCCCTACATGCTACAGTGGCGGTGACGTCACGGTGATGACGTCACTCTCCCCGCGCAGTGGTGGCCACAACGCGATCTGAGTATGAGTAGTCTCTATGTCCGCGCCTCCACACGGTACACGACACTCGAGCCCGACTATAGTTAGGTGAAGCACACCTCATTGCACATTGATAACGGCTCGGCGTGCGTGTATCGTAGACGTAGTTCCTCGGCACCCTCGAACAAGTTCAGTGTAGTAGTCGGAAATTTAGAATTTTATATATGCATCGATTATCACGTGGAGTTTGAACTGAGTACTCATCTAGAGGCGTTGAAGTCTTGCTATATATCAATCTACAAGAGAATACGTTACGAGCACGAACACGCAACGGGCGCGTATGTTCACGTATCAACACTACAAGCGAAAAGAATCGATATATTCTCTAATCAAATCGATTTATTTCAAACAGTGACATTTATGATTGTCGTCCGTTATATCGTAAACCTCTAAATGAGTACTTAGTTGTACAAATCTCCCTACTAAAATGCCAATCTGAGTCGAAATGTACCACTAACACAATCATCACGCATTTAACACAGAAATTAACGTTATCATACATTCTATTTACCATTATTTGTTCAACATTTTGACCAAGTATCTGAGGCAATTTGTAAAATAATTATTATTACAAAAGAAATAGTGTACATTGATCAAAACCTTTTATTAAGGGCTTTGTCAAGTTAGCTTGTAAGTAATACGATGCAGTTGTTTGCCATCGTTCGTTTTCATCATTAGGATATTATTTAATTGCAATGTGAACGTATACACGTACGTACGTACGTATACGCTTACATAAACGTACACGTGCATATACATAGGTACTCTGAAAATATGTAGATATTGTAAATTATCACAGTGAAATCTTGTTATAGGTCAAAACGCGAAACAAAGGTTTATAAAATGTACGATAGCGTTACACATAGCTGGTGTGTCGCCTAGATGCGCGTGAACTTGCGGAAGTCGATGGTGTGCAGCGAGGGCCTGGTGGGCGGCGGCTCCGGCCCGCGGGCCCGCAGCGGGCGCGCGGGGGCCCGCCCCTAGGACGGCGCGGCGCGCGGCCCCCACAGGCGCAGCGAGTAGTCGTCCGACGCCGACACCAGCACGTCGTGGTGCACCGGGTTCCACGCCACGCAGTTCACGCAGCGCGTGTGCCCCGAGATCACCGCGATCGGCTCCTCGCCGTTGATGTGCCAGATGTATACCTGCACGCACACAGTCAAATGAATACAAGAACTAAATTAATACAAGTTAAAGTTACCCATAAAATCATATGTTATACAATCTAAGTATACACAAGAAGGTACCGAGAGTTTGATCTAATATTACACTACTGAAAACGTACACAAATAACGCAACAACTGTTTTAAAACATCCAACCTGAAACCTGACCCAAGAGGTTATTGACCTAAAAGGGTCAATGACCTCCAACAACTGATAGTTCGTATAAACAAAATTACATAAATACGCCTCGTAAACCTTCAATCGACAACATAAACTTATATTTTATAGTTGTATGAGCCTACAAATGGGCAATATAGTGTGTACCTTGTTATCCTCACTACCGGACGCGATGAAGTCCTGGTGGGCGCCGCCGAAGCACGCGTGGATGGTGAAATGGCCTTGACTCAGCCCGCGGAACCGACGGACCAGCGCACGGGCACCTGAAGTATTCATTTATTATATCGTAGTTATATACAAATCGTTATCTTTTTTACGAGCTACATGCTGCAGTGTATCATAGCTTGCGTGTATATGTGTGTACTCACGTATGTCCCAGAGATGCACGCCCTGGTTGGCCACGTTGAGCAGCAGCAGTGTGTCCGCCGCGTTCAGCGTCATCGCCATCACCGCGTGCTCCTCCTGGATGCTGTAAACATACAACGACATCATATTATTTACACTTAGATAAAAATAATTACTGTTGTGTTTCAACAGTAGTGCGAGTGAACTGTAGAATCTTTTAACTTTATTTTCAGAGTCGAAACAATATTTGTATTTTGATGAAATTCTTAATGATTGTTTTGTAATTTTGTCCCAACCTTCGGAATATACCTTAATAAAAACATAGATGTGTGAGATTCTCCTTTGTTTAAGCAATATAACATGTATTTCTTTTCATCCAGTCAAATTCTATACAAACACACAAGTCAGAATAAGATTTATGATGCATTAAAAACCCGGAACAATGTTTTATTATAGAAAAAAATAGATACGTTCACACTGACAAAATTGATATAAATTAGTAGATTCGTTTGTATATAGTGTGTACTCACAGGTTGCGGTCGGTGAGGTCGGTGAAGTCGTAGCCCCTGACCCTGTGGTGCGTGTCGGCGGCCAGCACGCTGCGGTTGTCGGCGCGACAGCACAGCGCGTTCACGCGCACGCCGTCCCAGCTGTTGATCAGGGTGCCCTGGGACATGCACGTTAGTCATTAAACAACTAATACATGGGTTAGTAAGCTGTTGCATGTCTTAGCGTGCTACATGCCGTAAAGTATGAACTATTCGTACAAATGTTCGTCATGTCGAGTCTCAGCTTGACATTATTAAATTACACTGTGCCTACATTAGCCAGTTGAAGCATGACAACAATGGATGTATCACCACACCTTTCTGGGTTCAATTTCAGATTGATAGAAAGTTTAATGTAATTGATTAATGGTTGTTTCGGGATTAATTGGACTTTAAGTATATTGTAGATAGTTATAGTAGTACAATGATCATTGGGCACTAACGTCGAGGCTGCAGTGGTAGAACTGTCCGCGCGCTCCGCCACACACGAACTTGTCTCCCAGCGCGTGCCACGCCACGGCCGTCAGCGAGTCCTCCTGGGAGTGTGTCATCTTCAGGTGCAGCTGCTCCGTCTGTAACACATACACATACATTACTGAAAATCCTGCAAAATCGCATGCATATGCCAATCAAATGATATCACTATTCATGACATGAACACATAACTTAAAGATATGCATGTTATAGTTTATCAGCAAGGTACTAGGAGATGACATGCTGAATTTTTCTGAAACTAGAAATATGTACTACAAAATTTATTTGTCCCTCACCTCCATGTTCCATATCCATAGATCAGGGCAGTCTTCAGGTCCGGCGGCGATGAGGTACCGTCCGTCCGGGCTCCACGACAAGTACGACACGCCGTATGTGTGCCCCTCCAGGGATTTTCTATAGATACAATCACAGATTAATAGATTAATATGATACGAATGAAGATTCCATGGGGTTCTTAGAAATTATAGTTGCATAAGAGAGAGAAAAATAAATGTTATAATATAAGTTTTGCTAGTTTGAGGGTGTGAAAGGTAATCTATTATCAAAATATCTAACTTCTGCAGGCGACGACGAGCGAGAAACAATAATACATAATACAATAATAATAATAAAGAACTGTTGCTATAAGCATTTACTTCAATGAAAACACCCTAGTAGTAATTTATGTGTGGTTCGTATACAAGTGTATACGTGCACGCACATCGCCCAGCATTACGTGCACGCAGTCAAGGTTTGTAGTGTGGTGTGTACCTGAAGGAGAGTCGTTTGGCGACGGGGTCGAAGTCCCAGATCATGACGGTGTTGTCCTTGGAGCCGGACGCCAGGCGCGACCCGTCCGGCGACCACTTGCAGTACCACACCTCGTCGCAGTGCTCGTTCAACACCTACAAATACACACACTATGTTAATGGAGAAGTTTATTTAAGAAGACCTTCGTAGTCTTCTGAGTTAACCGATGAAGGAGTCGGAGTCGTTTAATGATCACCTAAAACCTTACGGTCGGTACCTTCTAATTTTACGTGTTCAAAATGTCAAACAAAAAATATTGCTTTATTTTATATCAACTATCCACTATGATCAGTTCTTGACCGACGTAAAATTTTTCAGTCTTAAATAGTGTAGTATGTTTGAATATGGTGTCTGACCTGCAGTGAGTGTATGGGGAACTGGTCAGCTGAGCAATGATGATCAGCGAGCAGTGTGAAGGGGATGTGGTCGGGCGCGGGCGCGGGTCGCGGGGCTGCGTGGAACCGACAGCGAGCCGCCTGCTGCGCCGCCGCCTGCGACAGCAGTGCCCGCAGCCGGCCCGGGGCCATCATCAGCGCAGGGGGTAGCACCGCCTAGAAGATATAACACATTTTAAAACTTGCAAGCATGCATAAATTATGTCGATGTTTCAGTCAATTGGCAGAATGGAGCAGTCGTGCGATCCGGGTGTATCCATTCCGGGACACTCTGGGTATCTTTCAAGAAGCAGTTTCCGTGGAAACCTCACAAAAGAACACAGAACAGTTATAGGCAAGAAGAAGTATGTCGGTACCTGCACGCGCGCCAGCACGTTGGCGCGCGAGTGCTCGCCGCCGCCGGGCCAGTGCGCGCGCGCGTGCAGCTCGGCGGGGTCGGCGCACATCATGAGCGCGGACAGGCGGTGCACGCGCGGCGTGTCGTACTGCAGCGGCGTCAGCTCGTTGCGCAGCACGTGCAGCGCGTCCAGCACGCGCCCCGCCTCCAGGTGCTCCAGGTACTTCTGCTCCAGCACTACGAACTTCATCTCCTACACAAACCGAAACAAACTTATTAACGATTGATCAGCTGGGTTCGATGACGATGAGAAGAATCCCTGTCACGTAAAAATAAACGAACGTAGCGAAAAACAGAAAAAATATTTTTAGAATTGGATTCTAAAAAGCTCTATCAGAATCAAAAGACCTTGAAAATTAAGAAAAAGTAAGGGCAATCGAAAATGGAGCCACATTTTCCGCACATCATGGAGTTTCGTTCAACTCACAGCGAGATTGTGTGGCTCGACGTGCGGCGAGTCGCGCAGCAGGTCGTGCAGCGCGCGCAGGTCGTGGTCGGCCTTCACCCAGTCGCCCGCGAGCACGTGCTGGCGGAACGTGGCCGCCGCCGGGTGCTCCAGGTGCAGCCCCGACTCCTCCATCAGGAGGGCCGCGCTGCGACTGAACATAACACCACAACAACGTTACAAAAAATGCCATTGCCTTAGCATTTCTTACATTACAATGTCCACAGCCCACAGAAAACATTCTATCTAGATGTTATGTAAAGGTATGCATGAGTCTGTAATGACTCCTGGATTCGGCAGAAGGAATGAATGGTTTATATTTAAAACCCGCTCTGAAGAAGAATACAAGAGAAAAAGTTTGTCAGACTGGATTATAGTTAATTATTACATGTTGTAGTTCAAAGTTTAATACAATTTATATTTCGCATTCACCTTTGACGTTAACTTGATGAAATAATCTGTTTCAAAAGTATCCTCATAAAGGACTATGGGCGGAATCGTCCCCACCCATCAACAAAAATGAAATGTAGCTCAATTGATATATCTTGGCAAGACGATATTTTTATACTATGGCGACATTGCCCAAATGCATGGGGTTCTCATAGTATCTTCGGTTTAAACAAATATCTCGTTAACGTATTATTGACGACTAATTCCAAAATACATGCTCATTTATTTATTAATTAGTGCACAGCGGCGGACGCCGCATGCACATAAAGATAGCTGGGTACAAAATAACCCCCTCCCCCCGCTCTCCAACCCACGATTTTAGATCTGATCAGATTTTAATCTGCCAGCGCATCTGTTAGACAGCATTATAATTGACGAGTAAAAATAATTATTGAAATATGAAATCAATAACATGTATTAACCATATAATGGAAATGATATAAGTATATACATATGAGTGCCTCTGTGACGCGGTCGGTAGTATATGCGACTGCGGTGCGAGAGGTCTCGGGTTCGAATCCTGGGTCGGGCCAAACAGTCTTTTCTGAGATTTTCTGTTAAGAATTTCCTAGAGATTGCCCGGAGTTAGGAAGTTGTGCCTCGGAGAGCACGTAAAGCCGTCGGTCCTGCGCCTGACCTCTCACTGGTCGTGTCGGTTATCCGTCCCACCAAACTATGAGAGTGATGGAATAGAGAGTGTACCTGTGTATTGTGCACACACTTGGACACTATAAACCAAGTCCGGCACAGATGGCCAGTTTCAATGAAACTGACCGCCGTAGCCGTATATCGGCTAGGAGGACATTATTATACATATGAGTTAGTACTGTAATATAACAATAATGTTAAAATAACTTACAAATGTAAAATAAAAATATACGTTAAATAATAATTAAGTACAAATTGTTTTTTTTTTAAATATATATTCCCACTGATTTATCAAAAACAAAGGATTTTAATTAAATAGGGGGCACTTTATGAACACGTTGGTATCAGTTCCATGTTTGTTGGTAGGTGGGGACGGAGCCCATACATTTTTGCCCATAGTCCTTTGAAACGGGAGTTCCTTCTAACATGTCTATCACCTGACCTCAACAGTTAGGAAACTGGATCAGAAAGGAAGGTGCAAATTACCGGCTGTCAGTTACTAAACAAAATAATTGATAGTGTTATCTATCCATCAATACGAACATTTCCATTATAATTATCAGTCAGCATTTGCGTAAAGTGGGAAACTTACTATTATCATAATGATTGTGTACCTACTTACTTTAAATATACCTATTTCAAAACTCTACATGCCGCAAATTTAATAACACCAAACTAACTACAAATCTCAAATTTTACTTGAACTGATTAATAATTAAAATATCACTGTTTAAGTTTTTAACATAACAATAACGCGCTGACTCAATTAGCGGAATATTTTATGACTAATGCGCGGATATAATGAACGACAAAAAATATTGAGTTCCTTTCAACTTAAACTTCAATGAAAAACCTTTCTTCGAATATAAGCTTAAGCTTGAATGTCTGACAACCAGTCTTACTGAGAAGTATCATGTTATAACCCAGGTAACCAGGTTGTCGAGATCAGAGGCAGTCGCTTCATGTAAAACAATGATATTCGGCTGTATCCAGTGACACTTGACGCCTATTCCAACGTTGTAAGAAAAGCTAAGCTAATGATGATTTAAGATTTAATTAGAAATAAGCATTGTTTGCATAATATAATCGAATTTATTAGTATGTAATAGTATGTAACTATAGATAAAGCGCATAATATACGCGGAAACTTCACCAAGCGCAGTGTCATATCATCGTATGTTGCAATGCGCACGCGCACACCAGCGTACAGTAGGAGGGGCGAAGTGACGTCCGCTTACGACACACCGAGTGTTGTGTCATCTGAGCCGAGAGCGCGAATTTCCACCACAGTCAAGGGCTCCACAAGTGGGTCAACATTACTACGGCGCAGATAGGGCCCACAATAGGACCCGTTATGACAACCTATAGATTGTTCAAGAAATGTTTCTGCTGTATAATTTGATTGTTATTGCTCGTGTCCGACATGTTTGTTTTTGTCATCGTTTTGTTATTTATTCCAGGTTTTAGGAGTTGAAGCTTATTGGCTCAGTAGGCTAGTGTGGTCAAATTTAGCTCTAAGCGGAGAAGACTCGTGCCCAGCAGTGAGACAGAATGGATCCAATTATTGATTTCCTAAAGTAAAGGAATTTTTACTGTTATTTTCTAAAGGATTTCGTAACAATCTTTACGATTTTATATTGAACTACATGATTTAACAAAAGATTAGACGTAGAAGAAGTTAAGACTTCATTTAGGTATAAAAATGTATAAAGAATATAACTTTTTATCACCATTAAGAAAGGGCACGCGTAAGCAGTGTAAACTGATTGAATAATGGAATCCAATGTCTTGCCTTATTGAAAAGAGTGGGAGGTCGCCTTACAAAGTGATAATGAATATACCTTAGAACTTTGTATCTATCTCTGTATACTTATCTGAATAATATAATGCGGTTACATTCTACACTGTGCGGTTTTTCACATACTGTGTGTACGACCGATATCATATTTGCCTATTCGCGATATTATTATTTTACCGTTGATATTTAAACAATATATTACAATCTTATCATAATAAAAACATTCTTTAAGTAACTCTACATCTCATACTTCTTTTTACTATTATTTATCAGGTTTCCGTCACCTTAATGGCGGAATTTTTGTATGCTTTCGATAATATTTGAATAGAAATGCCTAATTAACTGTACCTTTAGCATTCAAGTAAGTTTATTATCTAATCAGTGGTGACGTAACACGCGAATAACTTGTGTTGTTGAGAATAAACAACAAACAACAGTTGTTGTAGATAACAATGTAATAATCAAGTCTATTACTATGACGAGGCATTAACTTGACACAGTTCACGAGTTAAAAGCTTTAATGAGTTAACAATTAACATTCTTAGAAACTAAATTAATTGCTGAGAGTTATCTTTATACCTAGAAATTGTTTACTAATTAAAACGAAAAGAGAAGAGTCATAATTAGCTATTACAATAAACCAATATCTCCCTATATATTTTAGCATTTTTGGACTCTATTCCGCATTTACGACCTTTGCAAAAATATGCTGAGATTACGAAACCCTTATCGCAGGCGATAACGATCTAAATGCTTTTCTAGTTTTTTTCACAAATGAATCAACAATAAACACCTATGTAAACCATGGTTTAAGCAAAAGATCCTAATAACCTCTTCCACCAGTTCAGAATATCGGATAGCAAGGAATACTGACTGATTTTTTCAAAAATCTACTGCTGGTATAGACCCATCACTTAGTAAAGTGTCTGGCTATTGAAGATTTATCTACTGCTGCGTATTTCCAAAATAAAGTATCAAACAGGCCACCATCAGCTGCAAAAGCCTGCAGTTCACTGATGCTTTAAAATCTGAATGTTGTATGCCTCCAACAGCTGCCTTGCATACAAGATTCTACTAAGTCATTGGACTATAACTATCGAATAAACTATCCCACACTTATTTATCAAGTCGTTAATATTGTCCCGACTTGCGTGTCTCCAGGAATGTAATCATTAAGTGTACTTGTACGGGTTGATATTGAATTAAGCTCGCGCCATGACAATACTGTGTGGCGTCCGATAGTCGGTGCAAAGCCTTGAGTGGAGTAATTATGCGGCCTTATGTTTGTTACTATTGATCCACTTGTTGATATTATATAGAAAACGGACCGTTTTGTACGTTTTGCAGACAAATTTATATAATTCATGTGGATTGTAGTAATTAGCTAAGTAAGCTTGACCCTTAATAAGTAGGGCAGAGGATATGAAAACCACAGCCCAGTCTTATGACCACGGAAATCGGTAAAAGAATCATACCGAGTGTAGAACAATCACTCTTACACATGGCTCTTTTTGAACACATAATGCTTGTATTTTTGGATCCAAAATTGAGTGCTCTCAAATTAAATAATCAGAAATCAGTGGACTGATTTTCAAAATCAGGTAAATATTTTTTATAAGAATATTATCAAACTATTTTTTTAGAAAGAAAATAAAACAACAACTATTCTTAGCCGAAATCCCACAGATAATCCCAGGCCTTTGCTCAGTAGTGGGTCACAGAAACAGGCGAGGGAGCCGCACGTGTCATCAAGTTCGAAATAACATAGCTGACGCTAACGGGACGCGGAACCATTTAAAGCTAAATCAGGGCTTTTCTGACAAAATACTTAGTGAATAAACACTAGTGTACCCGTGTGTTAAGTAAATAATAAAGTATCAGGTAGTCACAGCAACTAGTTATTAGTAATACAAACAGAAGCATCAGTGCTAATGAATATGTTAATATTACACTTATGACAACAAATAATGCAACCATGTTACATCTAACTATCAACTCACTGACTGACAAGATACAAACTTAAACCATAGGTTACTATTGCCCCTAGTGGGTGCTGGAGATCTATATGGGGGGCTGTAGTAAGTACTAGTATAACTATTATGTAAGTAGCACTGAAAACTTTGGAGGAAATCCTTGTGAAGAGGGAAGTCAAATAAAGGTTGTGGAATGTATGGACATATCAATTGGTACAAATATTTAAGAAATTTAAGACATATTTAAGTCCTTTAGACTATCCAATAGTAATAATAGTCCAATGGTGAATAATGTCCACTAGGAATTTGGTTTAAGTAATCAAGTCTAACTAGTCTTAATGAGTGCTTTATGCAGTGTGTGTCTGAGTATAATTGCTAAATCCAGTGAGGGGCTTTTAATTAAAGCAAAGGTAGTTTTATAAAAATAGGCAAGTAGTAATTTTAAAGACTATTTAAAGATCATATCAAACAAAATCAACACCCAAGAATAGTTTTTCTAGACAACATTTTTGCAGGTGGAATGACCAGGTCTAAGATTAAATCAGCTGATTCAAATATGATAGGGGAAGGGTTGGAACTCTGACACACAACAAATGCTTTGTATTGGGTGTTAGAATTGTGAGCTTTTAAGATAAGTATATAATTCATAATCTTCACAAATTAAATTAAAGCATAGTCTATTCAAAATAAAATTGTAAGAAATAACATGCTTTTACATTTAGTGTTAAGATATTAGCTATTATCAGTATGCAGTTAACTGTATGTAGGTATATACTTGAATATAGGTGACTGATAAACTGATAAGTGGTAACACGCTGAGATCGCCACAACTGGGTTATTATGTGACATGTTATCTAGAAAGTATAGTGCAATATGAGGTAGATGTTATACACTATGGTATAGGTCATGAGGTCTTAAATGCAATGTATAATAGAAGTTACTAAGCGCATACAAATAAGAATTTGTGTAGGTTAGTCTTTTCTTCACATCAAAGTGGCTGAACTAATAATTCATTACTGAGCTAGGATCTAATGGTCTCCTCCCAGAATGAAGGAAAAGTCAAGCCTCTAATCCACCAAGATGGCTAAGTGTGGTTAGAAACTGTACATTCTTACAAGAACTTTGTTAAAGAACTCTTAAGTCACTCCAATTTTCATCACTATGAATTCTTTCACTAGAAATATAATATGGATAAGATTTGGCAGTTATCAGCTATATACTGATTTTTCAAAGGCTACTTAAAAAAAAAACTTGAGGTGCCATAGACATAATAAGTGAGTTGCTAACTACATAATTAGTTGTTAAGATAATAGCCTTATTAACAATGTGTAATTATAAACAAATGTTTCTCTATTGCTAGTCCATTTAAATGTAAAAATCATTTATATACTTTTGTTATTTACATATGATTGCAAACTGTTGGCCATGAATTCAAACAATCAACTATTAATTGTACCATTGACCTCTTCACACAAAATAAATGTTTTTATTTCCAGCAAAATTACAAATATAATTTCTACATACATTTGTCATGCTTCACTCAAGGCTCAATTTAAATTTAAATCACAATACTACTGTATTTTAAATACGAATAATCATTAAATGTTACTTCATAATAATGTGATTATGTATTGCACCTAAAGAAAAGGTATGAAATTAAATTACCAATAACACTTATGACCTTTCATTGTCAACACTATGTATGCATTTTGTTGAAGCATGTGAAACAAGTTCAGTGGAAAAAGGGCATAAGAGGAGAGGCATAACTGTAAAAAAAGTCATCTAAACTGTCTAAGACTTATACAAGAGTAGTGAAAAGAGGCCTGAGTATTTTTTTTAAGGGAACTAAATATAAAATGTTGTTTTGTTTCTTTATCAAATTACCATGTTTAAAGATAGGTTGATTAAAAGACTATATAGCATAGTAATAACAAGAGGAAAATGAAACAATAACATGTTTGTTTTATAGGAAGTTAGAGACTAGCTTCCTCAAAGTTCTTTGTTTATAGCACCACATTGTTACACCTCTGTGTAATGTCTCTTGTTCAATATTAACACTTATTTGTTCTATAACTTCACACCACTTGTTCTGAGCATTGTAATTATTGTGTAAATGTATTTGTGTATGATTGCCTGCTCTAACACTAATCTAATGCGTCATTAAGAACAAAGAAGTTTGATTTATTACCATCATTAAAATACCCAAATATTACTGTGTTGAATGTAGCATTTTTTTAAAATAAATGAGTATGAAAACATCAATCATCAAAATAATATGATATATAATCATATTATTTTGGCTTCATATTGCTTTGATGAAAGAAATAATGTGCCATCATGATGTTTCAAAATATGCATTTTCATTGTTTACCCTTGTAATGTATTCATAGATCTAGTGAGTGTGAACACTGAGAACACTAGGTAGGTACATGTGGACTGACTCAGGTAACAACAACAAAAACTTGTTTTGGTGTTTGTTTCACTAGGGACCACACAAAATAGAGGTCATTGAACTCTCATAATAATAGACACAAAAACATGGGCTACTTTCACACCATGTTATGTTTAACTCAATCTATATGGAATTTGAGCTAGTAAAGCATAAGTTTGATGATTTCCTGATCCTAGGATCAAGACAATGGAACGGGAGTGAACAGGAGCAAGATGTGAACGCTCAGCGGTACTCACTCAAGTCCAATGGAGATGAGGTGCTGTCCGATGAGGCGCACGATCTCCTGGTCAGTCTGGGTCATGCGCAGGCCCGGCGGTGGCAGGTCCCCATTGCGCGGCGCGTCGCCGTTCACGTGCGGCGCGCCGTTGGCGCAGGGCTGGTGCATGTCTGCGGGCCGAGCGGACCGGGCGGGCGGCGACAGCCTGCGGGACCGCTTGCGCGGCGGCCGGTGGCCTGCGCCCTCGTCGCCCGAGTCAGTGGAGGCCAGGCTGGCCCGCTCCGCTGCGCCCGCGAGCCGCGCTCGTCGGAGCGCCGAGATCACGAGCGTGCCCGCCGCATCGGCCTCGACCGCCTCGACGCCTCGGCCGAGTGACGTCACGGCCGCCCGCTACGCACCACCCGCGCTCAATAGACCATCTCCCTTTGTTCGTCGCTGCGAAACTGTCGCTACTCTTCAGCTGCGTCGCGACGCTCTCTCCTCCTGAATGTTCTCTGAGCTAGTAGAACCGAGGAACTTGTATCGTTGTGAAACGTCTAGATCACCAGTCGAGTTTGCAGCGTCCGCGATGCGTACACAAAAATCAGCTGAAAATGATACGACAGCTGTCTTTCTTCGCTAGTGCAACATCGCCCTTCTTTCCGTTTCGGATGACGTTCGTGTCTCGTTCGGTTGCGCATCGGGCGAAATCGTGTTGTAATGTAATGACCTCAAAAATAAAATTATCCGTGCATCAAAAATGGTGCAAGCGTACGAGTGCAATAATATAATATGTTGCTATGTTTATAATATGATTTTATTTAATATTTACACGTTATAATACAAAAATTAATCAAGAAACACCTACGTCCTTAGTGTTTTGGAATTAAAAACAGTTAAATGAGTGGGGTCAATATCTTACAGAAAATATATTTCTGAAGAGAATTGAATTGAATATAAGCTAATCTTCATTAAAAATATTCATATCACTAGTATTTCAAAGATGTACAAGTCTTTTTTAAATAAAGAATTTTAAAAGATCTGCGTGGAATGAAACGTCATATAATGAATGTTTACAAAACTTGTTTGATAATATTTACAAAAAAAAACTGGTTTCTGAAAATTAAAATGGTGGCACTATTTCGAAATGAAACTACAAATTATGGCCTATAGGTCAGAATTATAAAACAATGAGATAAGTTAAAAAATCTCAAATCGTTGAAAAAGCAAGTCAGCTGAAGGATAGTAACTCTAGCTGTGATTTACAAACGTTATTTTAGATGTCAATTGGACATCAGACAGCAAGATGAAATTGAAAACTATGTCAGGGAATTGAACAAATAAAACTAAAATGGAACTTATAATAGTTAAAGTTATTCTGTTATATTTGTTAGTAAAGCCAACGAATTTACAACTTCTCATAAATGTTCGAAACCAGGTGAGTTTGACAGTATATATTATTATGACTCGTATAGTTCTTCGATAAGGAAACAAGTTTGAGTTTTAATGTTATTATCTCAATTCTGAGATGATAAGGGCTGTTTGTTTGCTTTTAAATGTATAACTACAGCTAAGTTTCTGTTTATGATATATTTCGTGCGAGTATTTGTTTGATAAGGTGTAGAAAGTGTTGTAAAGCGTGGGTGTTTACTTGCGTGCAGGGTGGCGATGTTATGCAGGAGAACATAACGGCTAACGTGTCGGAGGACACCATCACGCTGGAGTTCATGAGGCTGGACGGCGTCTTCGTGTCACAGCTCGTCGACTTCACCAATGTAAGTCATTCATAATTACAGTTTTATTACAGAGGTTTTGAAATCTAGTCAACTGTATTTAGCTTGTAGTTTAGCTCCCTATTTCATGCGAAATGTTATCTTTGTTTTGCGTATGTAATGTTGATAGCTACACAACTAAAATTCCTATGGTATTGTTTTACATAAAAAGTATCTGGACATAATTTAGATGACTGTGATATCTGATCTACTAAATCTTTCTCAATCAGATCAAGTCACTCTTAATATAATAATGGCTTGTCAATGCATATCTGGCTTAAATCATTCCTTTTTCTTGTTGGATGCTTGTATCCAAAAATAATACATAATTATTTCTAAGCAATAACAACAGTTATTATAAAATTATGCAAACTAACATAGCTTGCATAATTTTTCTTCTGTTAAACTCACACAAAAGTGACTTTTTAAATTTTGAAATCTTAAATGATTTTTCTGTTCCAGGAGGTGGAGGCCATGAAGCTGATAATCCCTGGTGAGGAGGAGCTGGGTCAGAGTGGGCACCAGACCCTGTGCTTCCTCACACATGCTGCACAAGCTGACTTCATTGCTCCTGATGCTATGGCAAAGTTGAGACAGGTATCTGGAGCTTTTCATGACTCCTAAAATGGAGTAGCTATCTGTGTTCACCTTTTCTATTTTGTTTAAGGAAGATCTATGAAAATAGTTCATAGAATTAGGTAAAAGATTAACAAGCTTCTAAATAGCATTCATGTGTTAATATTTGACAGATAACTTTAATTTCTTTTATTCTAAACAGTACATATTACCATAAATCACTCATTTTGCAATCATCAATGAATGTGTAGAAAAACCCAGGGACCATCCGAGTAGCAGAGGAAGACAAAGGTTGGCGACAGACTACGGCGACGGCATGGGCGGGGCGCGCCACCCGCCTGCTGTCACCACCGGCCGCGAGGCACTGTAGCGCCGCCAGGGAACGTGTGTACCTGCGTGCTGCTGACCTCGCCAGATGGGCACCTAGACCTGGTAAATACCATATAAAAAGAAAAATCTGGGGGAATCTGGGGACTGTGCAGTGTGGTATCATCTAAAACAAAATGACTTTTTTTTTTATTAGGTGTGGAGCAATCGTCATATAACACGGCAGTGACGCCGTTTCCTACGCACGCACTGTCATCAGATGCGGCAGACGGCAAGCCTACCGTCGGGCCTTGTGTCGCTGAAAACGACCCCACGAAAGAATGCATTTGTCATTTAGAGGTATGACTTAAAATTTTTGAAAATATTTACTGTAACTCTTTTATGAATAAATGGGATATTAAAAACTCGTTTTCTCTTTCAGGTATGTGTAAACTGGTATCCATGTGGCCTAAAATACTGTAAAGGAAAACCACAAGGTGGCCTTAGCTACCGATGTGGCATCAAAACCTGTCACCGGTGCTACCGCTACCACTTCTACGTGCGCAGGCGCGACGCGTGCCTGCACTACACGTGACGACGACACTACTGGCCCCCACGCCACATCGGACACTGCCAAATACATCTAGTCCCTCTCATAGCTTTCATATATTTTTATAAAGAAACTACGTACTGCGACAATACTGTGCTATCGTTCTTGTAAATACTTTGTTATGGAGCTATTTATATAGTCAATAAGAAATAAAGTTTTTGAATACTATTTATTTACATGTTTTTGTTTCTAAAACTAATTATAACTAACATAAGTGCTGTAAGTGTCTTCCTGGGTTCCATAAGATATTATGTGACAAAGTATTCATGAACACATGTTGCATATTTTGATAGCCAGACAAAGACAACACAATAATGCAATCCACAACTTCCAGTTTTGGTTTCTAACTTCTTATACATTTGCTATAAACATTCTTTACAGTTAATAAATTACACAATTTACTATTAAATGTTAATGGCACCCAGGGAAGGGTTCATGTCTGTTCTTTCTCAGTACAAACTGGATCTTTCTCTCCATATCTTCGTTGTAGATAGCCTTGCAGTGCTCATGGTTCACGCGTCGCCGTGTCTGTAAGATAGACAGAAATGTTTATTAAGTGAATACTTCAATAGACATGAGCTTTAAAGCATGCTTGAAGCAGTGGAATTGTCTGTTGTAAGTGTGGTTGAAACAAGATATTCTTACAATTAATTTATTCCCACATTACGTATGTAAATAATTCCTCAGAATTATTTAACCTAGGTAGTTCAGAAAAGGCATTCTGATCAACACAGTATCATTTACCTGTAGATAGTTTGTAAGGTTAAATTACTGTTTTATATCTGTTAAATACCAGTGCAGCTTACCTGGAAAGGTTTTTCATAGTATCTGGTAAGTCTGAACTGCTCCAGTAAGCCCTCTTTGCCGAGGATTCTGTTGACCATCCTGCAGGCATCGTCCACATTCTTGTCCTTCACGAACACCGTGCGCGCGATGAACGATGGGTGCCTGTTCGACAGCAGTCGTAATGTTAGGAGCATCTTGGCAAATAATTCAGAAAAAAATCTTTCTGGTTCAAAATAGTTGGATTTTGAGGTTATGTACTGAATTTGATAGTTCTTTACTTTTTGACACTTCGTGTCAAGTTGACGACTGTAAAGGTTTCGTGCAAAAACATTTTTGTTATGTATTTTTAAATACTTGTGTTTGATTTGATAACATTAAATCCTTCCTTTTATTGAAAACTTGATAAATAATATGACAAGTACTGTCAAAGCAAAATAAAGCGAAAGCATTGACTTTGCTTGTATTTGTAATCAGTATAATTTTTCATTATTTTAGATAATATTAATACTTTTAGTTAATTATTAGAAATCATGGCAAACGAGAGCGAAGTTCGTTCTATAATGACCCTATCTTCAAGATCGGAAGGTAGCACAGCAGCACAGATGCGGTCGCGGTGGAGAAACGCAGCACTACATGAGCGATGTTCTATGACCGACATGGTCAAAATAAGAGAGGCTTTCCTGGCTGCCTATAGGAACAAAATGCTTGCAAACGAGTTTAGAACAATGCTGCGGAACCTGCTGAATGTGGAATATGATGACGATGAGTTTAAAATTCTCTTTATGAAGGTTCAAATCAGAATTTGATATATAAACACTTCCCACACTCTACTGATAACTTTTTACTTCTCCCTTTACTCAATTATTTTTATTTAAAGTAGGTATTACTTCTCTATTCACTGGTAATAATAGCTATTGTTAGATAAACACGAGCCGCACGGGTGAGCTGGACTGGGACGAGTTTGTGTCGCACCTGATCCTGGGCTACTTCGGCAACGACCCGGAGAACCAGCGCGAGACGCTGCAGCCGCCCATCATGGGACTACCCACCGTCATGCGCTCGCAGCACAGGCATCCTGTTTCCAGGATATGTTTCTGTCCGGATGTTGCCAAGGTTTAGTTGTACTACAATTATATTTCCGTTTGATTCAAAGTTCTGGTTGATGCAAGCCGTAAAATTAATATTTTATCTATGTGTATAATTCGTTTGAGCAGGATCGCACCACAGACCCAATGCAAGGCATGTACATGACGGCGAGTCGTGACGGCATGATCAACTGGTGGTCCCTCGACATGACGCTTCTGAGAACTGCTTTCTCATCCAGTCGTTAGTTGAAAAATATAATATCCCACAAAAACATTTCATGTTAAATGTTGCCAAGACGAGACCATATAGCTCGCACTGTCAAAAAGTAATCAGATCCCGTGTAGAGCCAAGTTTCTAACCCTACATGCCCAGACCTAAATCGATAAGCCCTAATTTCACACTCAAGTTACGGGGAAATTCTACAGCCATAGCTCGTACTGCGTTGTTCGTAGCGCGTAGCAGAGTTTTTACGCTATAATCTCGTAGGCGTGCAAACCTTGGACGTAACTGGCGAGTCGGCCGCACGGACTTTTTGCTATTCGTCATATGGGCTTGAGCTTAAAAATCTATTCAATCTTCTAAACTCTTTCCGTGCGGCCATCTCGCCAGTTACGTCCAAGGTTTGCACGCCTACGAGATTATAGCGTAAAAACTCTGCTACGCGCTACGAACAACGCAGTACGAGCTATGGCTGTAGAATTTCCCCGTAACTTGAGTGTGAAATTAGGGCTTATCGATTTAGGTCTGGGCATGTAGGGTTAGAAACTTGGCTCTACACGGGATCTGATTACTTTTTGACAGTGCGAGCTATATGGTCTCGTCTTGGCAACATTTAACATGAAATGTTTTTGTGGGATTTCATTTCTTTTTGTAGGTTGCTTATGATAGAAAGATAAAATGAGCGACAAATACAAGTATTTTTTTGTCGCTCATTTTTTCTTTCTTTTTTTGGGGTATATTTCTTGTGCATCTGAGATGCCTTTTTTTATAGCCCATTCTCTATCTTTGCCTTTATTTTTCGTTGGCTTACTATAACAATTATAACGACGTCTGCCCTCGCGCGTCTGCCCGCGTTCGGGTGCCGCGCTCGCTGACGGGCCGATTATTTTTAGCTACTGCGCGGGGACGAGGGGGCAGGCGGCGGGCGTTGGCGCATACTATACTTACGATGCTTATGTTCAAAAGTATAGGTTGATTAATAATAAACACTTACCGAAGTGAAGTGTAGTAATATTATTCATATCTAAGTACTTATGGGTAGGATAATGTTTTGATTTGATGAAAAGTTTGTGTTCTATGTACTTGTGTATAATTTTCAGATCTCAAGCAGGAAATAGGGAATTAAGTTTCCCTATTTCAGATTTTTACCCCTCCGCGGCCGCATTCAGACCTCTAGCGTCAAAAGTTGCGGAAGTCTCGAACAAACTTTCACCCCTTAGTTTAAGGGGTTGGGGGGTAAAAGTTCCAAGTTTTAGGATTTTTTTGTTGTTTGGGTACTAATACTAGCTTACATACCAAATTTCAGTTTTCTAGGACTTCAGGAAGTACCTTAAGAATTTTGTTGATCATCAGTGAGTGAGTGACGAAATCGGGGTATTTTAGATATCAATAAAATCTAAAGTATAAGAGCTATGCAATTGAAACTTTAGAGGTTTATTAAGTCTACCACTGACATTATATCCTGAAAATTTTGTTTATCTGGTATAACCCAAACTCAAGTTATGAAGGTTCAAAAATACGACGAAGCGCTTCGAGAAAAGGTAGGTAGTGCCCTTGCGCTTGCGCTTCGCTTGGCTCGTCTTGGCGGGGGCACTACCGTGCCCCCAGATTCTATGAGTGCATACAATATAAGGTTTATATTTATTGTCGAAGATCACATATTTTCATATAAATCCTCATGTGAAAACCTAGATAGGGACAAGCAGCGTGCTAAACCACAGGAACGATAGATAACTTTGGAATTTAGATAAACTTGACTACAGATCTTATGCCTATGCATCCGCATACTGCAAAAGCAATACTGTGCTATATAGACAGGTATTTAATCTGTCGTCAAACTTGCCAGCCCATCTGAAGGTGCGCACAACATGGGTAACGGACATGGTGTGCATGCCTGACGTGAACATCATCGTGACCAGCTCCACGGAGCGCGACCTGCGCTTCTACGACTGCACCGCCAAGACCTTCACGCTTAAGATCGTCATCACTAGCTGGGAGGATATGGTGAACAACCTATCTAGTTATCATTCCATAACCATGTATTGATTCTCCATTGAAATCATGTGAAACCACTTTTGATATTAGGTACGCTGGTGATGCAGATTCGATATTAGATAAGTCTGGATTTTAGAAGAAATTTGACTACTTATCCAGATTTGATGAAATGCCTATAGCAATAAACTATAATAATATGCACAATCTTTAACTCGTGAATTAAAAGCACAGATACCTCTGCCTTGTATTTACCCGACTACCCTCTTATAGTGCCATAACATCACATATCATGATTGTTAATTTAAAAAATTGTGTATTTACGCTAGATTTGCGCGATGTACTATCACTTCTGTGCTGATGTCAATGAGAAGTGTATCCTCCTGTGTGGTGACGTGGGTGGCAACATCAGAGTGCTGAGGTTCTCGCCCATCAAGCGAGGTCCCTTCCGCAATGAAGCAGGACGCGCGCTTATACAGCTCAGACACGTAGATCTACAACGGAAGGTAAATAGCCCATATCTTCAATGAATACGAACCACTTGTTCACCACTTCCGACCAGCCAGTCTAGTTATTAATAGGTTATCTGAGTTCGCTGACTATTTAGGAAGACATATAAGTACTTTGAACTTCCATGCCTTGAACAGTTTGCTTGCTTGACATTACGGCGCATGTTACATTTTCCGTGGTTGCAGGTACATTTTCTGTGCTTATTGTCTCAACGATGGACTGTGTGAAAATGTTAATCTACCCTCTTACTGTTTATGATATTTTCATGTACCGTCGAGTACTGCCCTTACCATTCAGTGTGAACTGACTGATTGCTCAAAAAACGTTCTACAGTTTTTGCCTCTGGATTATACGTCGTAGGTAATGTGTAGTGCAATCTCCTTCTGTGTTCCAGCCGCATCTGCTGCCCGAGCTGAAGCTGTTAGAACTAAGTAAGGTGCACGGTGAGTGGGTGCGCCAGGTGTCGTACTACGCGTCGCTGCACTGCGTGGTGTCGTGCGCCACGTGTCCCGACGCGCTGCTCATGTGCGACCTGCATGGATCCAAGACGCATAACATGTTCAGAGTTGATAAGGTAACGTATGAAAAGGAATTTGATACGGTGATTTAAGAAGTGCAGTGGCATTCTATATTACCTTCTGTTGTCCAGATTGGTTTGATTCGTAGGTCAGTCATAGTCGGTATAATTTAAGTTTCTAAGTTTTTTAGTCAAGAAAGTGGCTTGGCTGGTTCTAGTTTAATCGTATTTCTGTGTTAGACGAATCGCTTGACTTTACAGCATACCGTCATTTCTCCATTAACGGCCGGTAAAAAGCGAAATAATATATTTTACATATTTTTACTAATTATTTCGGGTCACATGCCATGATAATAGCAAGAATCTCGAACAGCATTATTTTTCCTTTCAACGCACAACACACAGGGTATCCAATGCTTCGCGTTCGACGAAGAAGCCCACGTGCTAGTGACAGGAGGGCCGGACTGCGTGGTGCGCGTGTGGAGCCCCTTCGTGCCGGCCAAGGCCAACGTGACGTTCACGGGCCACCACGCCGGCATCACCTGCATCGTGCTGCAGAACCGGGGGCAGACCATCTACTCGCTCTCCCGGGATAGAGCTATCAAAGTGTGGGATGTGCAGGGACAGACTTGTGTACAGGTAATATCTACTGTAATTATGACTTGATTGTCTTGGATTTCAGTGGGCACCTCATTTGACATTGATTTTTTGGGTCTCCTGGCAATATAGTATTTGGCAAAAGCCAAGAATCCTACTACTTTTTTAATGTGTAAGCCATTCGAGCTGCTCGAAAAGCCTTTGTCATGGCTTAACCATGCGGTCACCCATCTATGGAATGACCGCGCCATGGGTTGCTTAACTCACACTACGTTTTCGGCCAATAGAGAAAAACTGTTGTATCACAGTCATGAGAGCTGATGCATTCCATAATCCCGTTCTAACTTTATATGGCCCTCGATATCATATCTAAGCATTTTTTTCTGGCAGACGTACATCGACATCCCATCAGTAGTGGGTGAGCGCACCCCCATATCGGCGGTGTACCAACGCGCCACGCGGGAGTTCGTGCTGGCCGCCATCAAGATAGCCGTGGTGGTGCTGGACGAGCAGCTCAACCCTCAGCACACGGACGGCTTCACGCACTCGCGCGCCGTCGCCAAGATACTCTACAACCCGCTGTTCAAAGTCATCATCACTTGCGGCATGGACAGCATTATTATTAACTGGAATCCGGTGACTGGTGAGTTTCTACTTCAGTTATTATCTAGATTGCATAGCATAAAGCAGGTTTGTAATGCTGAAGGGTCTCATAGCTCAAGGAATAGATACGTAAATACTAATGTGTGTTACTGCTCTGATAAATAAAGAAGTTTACTAAGTCCTAAGGCCGGTCGCGCAGTACTTATTGCTAAATAGTTTAGCGGCCAGCGGGTTTTTAATCTTCATTGGGAATATCCCTGTTAAAAAAAGTTGGTGTATAGGTCAACGCAACGTGATGGTCCGAGACGCTCACACTCGTCTACTGCACGGTGAATTAATCCCGGTAGAAATCACAGCCGCCTGCTTCGACCCTGGCTACCAGCTCTTGCTAACTGGTGCTAGAAACGGCACTCTTAAGGTATGTAGCAAAACGAATACAAGCTAGTTCATAGTGCATTGCCTTTCGGAGAATAACCTTGAAGAATCTAGTCTAAAATAGTCTCGCAATCAGGAAACAAATCATTTATTTCAATTTACATAAACGGAGTCAGTTAATATCACTTAGAATGTAGAGGAAATAGAATCTCTTCTTTGATGAATTTCTTCCGGAGCGCACATAGCGGTGATGATAAAATAATCTGTATAAAAAAAAAAACATGTTTATTTCAATTCTTAGGTGTGGAACTTTAATACTGGGCTCAATTTGAGGATTATGACCATCGAGCACATGTGCGAGGTTACCAACTGCTTCTGGGTTGAGGGCAGGTGAGACAAGACTGTTTGGTAACTATTATATCTTTTATCTCTTAAAAACCTTTGATGACTCAACAAGCGGAACATTGACATAAGATTCTGATTGATTAGAAATTGTGTAATCAGGCTATAGATTCTTACGCCTTTACTACTTAGATCTGATGAAATAATATCATGACCAAGTAGACTGCCCAATCAGGCGATATATTCTCCCGTTATAATTTAATAATCATGTTGTTTTAAGATAGTTGTATCGGTTTGTACATTGTCCAGGATCATGGCAGTGGGCTGGAACCGCCACGTGACAGAGTTCGAGGACACAGGCATGGCGATGACGGGCAAGTCCTGGGAGACGCGCCACACTGACGACGTGCTGGCGGCCGCCGTCAGGACTCCCCTCACGCTGGCCACGGCCTCGTATAATTCCGAGCTGCTGCTGTGGAAGCTTGAGACTGGACAGCCGTTCAGGTACAGTACCTTCTATATTGCTTTCACTATGAGAAAGTTGTAGTGCAATGCCTGTATAATCTATGCCGGCTGATTACATGGTTCAATTCTCAAGTTGACCTGGATCAAGAAAACCCTCAGTAGTATACTGAAGTTAAATAATAATATGAGTATTATAGGCTGATATGTTGAATTTGCCTCCAAATAATGTGTATGAAAATATTGGTGAACGTATACTAGATTTTTGTACTATTTATATTACATATTATTATTATTACATAATTGATAAATTACTTGACTATTTTAGGCGGTTCTCATGCACGGAACCGATGCTGCGAATCAAAATGTCTTACAACAAGCGAGACATGGCAAAAGCCAGCACCCCTTCCAAGGACGGCGGTGGTCAGAGGAAGAGTACCAGCGGTTTCCGCAAGCCTGGCACGAGGGACCGGGATCAGATCAACGCAGCATCCGCGGTACAGAAGGCGTACGCCCGGCGCGTGTCGTCCGTGTCCATGCCTCAACGAGCTCAGAACATGAGGCAACTGGCTGTTCATGCCATGATCTTCCTCGCGACCAGGCCGCAGGCGATGCATGTCGGTCAGCGGTGTTTGTTGTTTGTAGCATCATGATTGAGTACGTAGGTATGTAGAATTGTAGCTACTTTAGCATGACACTAGTAATACTTACATTAAACATGTACTTACGCTTATGTTCACTGAAGTAGATAGAAATATAGAAATATTTAAAACGCTTACATCGCCCGCGATTCGTGCAATAAGTATCCGTGCATTTGACGTGCACTCCACAAGCTTTAATCATGCGTAGTGTAATTAGTTGTGAGAGTATTTTACTTTCCGACTTATTATCTGATTAGATCCATTTACGTACGACTACCATGCATTAACTTTAGTTGCGGTATTTTGTTGCGTTTACCCCCGGTTTCTGAGGTACATTTAGCGGAAGTTTATCTATTCAATAGCGTTTAAACTCATATAAAAAACACGCTATTAAATAGATAAACTTCCGCTAAAAATACTCAGGAACCGGACATTAATCAAGCTATAATGAATACAGTACCTACTAATTACAAGTTCCTTGCACTTCTACTCAAAAGTCTATCTTACAGCGTCCCTCTTCTTGGCGCTGGAGAACGGCCAGGTGCAGTGCTGGTCGGACCACCCGGCGGGAGGGTATCAGGGTTCGTTCCAGGCCATCCACACCGCCGGGGACTACGTGTCCGCCTTCGCCACTGACATCGACAATGACCTGCTGTTTACTGGCACTACATTCGGATATGTTAAAGTGTGGTTGATGACCAACTATCTTAGGAATGAGGAGGTAACTAAACATATGCATTAGAAAGCTTGCAAAAAGCATATTTTTCGTCCCCAAAATGTGTATTTTTTTCAATATAGGTATCAAATTTCTCATGCCTAACTATTTTTCATATAAATTTTGCTTAAACAATTGTAGTCCATTGAAATGTTACATGAATTTTACATTTCTTAGAGGACGCAATTTTATTTTTGGAACATGTAGGGGGGGTCAATAGAAGCTTAACTTGAAGTTTGTGGGGTCGCCACTCTTGTCCCCCGGCCGCCATCTTGGAAAAGGGGGTGGAAACACCTTTTTCGCTATATCTCGAAAACTATACGTCTTACAATGAAACTGTAAAAGCATAATTTGTAGCAAATTATTTTGCCTACAAATATGCTTAATAACTTTTTGCCTTAAATCAACAATTAAAAAGTTATAAGCAAAAACATGCAATTTTTTTTATACAATTTTTCTTTGTTTCTATATAACTTTTTTTAACAACAGCCACGCGGATCGATCTCTGAGGTTAAGCCACGCTTGCCGAGGTTGTTCTGTGGATGGGTGACCATCTTACACATATCGAGTTCCGCCTTGTTTCGGAAGGCACGTTAAATTGTGGGTCACGGCTGTCATTTTCGAAGATTTTTGACAGTCGTTAACAGTAGTCAGAAGCTTGAAAGTCTAACAACTAGTCTTAACGAAGGGTATCGTTTTAAATCCCAGGTAACTGGGTTGTGGAGGTCAGATAGGCAGTCGCTCCATGTAAAACATTGGTATTCAGCAGCACCTGGTGAGACTGGAAGCCGACTCCAACATAGTTTGGAAAAAAGGCTAAGCTGATATGAATATATACAAAAAAAATACCTCAGACCAATCTTGGAGAGTATTTTTCGAGGAAAAATTTTCCATATATTTTTTTCAATTTCCTTAAATAGAAACTAAGTAACAGCGCTCCGAATTAGACCAAATTCGGAAAGAAAATTTTTGTAAAAAAAAAACACTTTTTTGCTTATAACTTCTTTAATTATTAATTTAGGGCAAAAAGTTCTTTAACATATTTGTAGGCAAAATAATTTGCTACAAATTATGCTTTTACAGTTTCATTGTAAGACGCATAGTTTTTGAGATATAGTGAAAAAAGGGTTTCCACCCCCTTTTCCAAGATGGCGGCCGGGGGACAAGAGTGGCGACCCCACAAACTTCAAGTTAAGCTTCTATTGACCCCCCCTACATGTTCCAAAAATAAAATTGCGTCCTCTAAGAAATGCAATATTCGGCCCTCAAATTGTAACATTTCAATGGACTATTGGGTCAATTTAGTTTTAGTCCTGACGCTACCTCCAAATTTGGAACATGAAGTTAAGCGTTCTTAGAATACGAATTTTAGATGACTGCTCACAAAATATTCAGGCAGCCCTTTGCGCCATTAACGAACACTCTTTATCAAATTTGGACCTAAGCAATTAAATGATTTTATATGGTGTATAGGTGCACGTGAACATGCCCCGGCTCCGTCTGAAGTTCCCGTTCATGTGGCGCGACCGCATCGAGGGCCGCGCCAAGCGCAGCATCCGCGACCAGCCGCTGCCGCTGCTGCTCAACAGCTACCGCGCTCATCTGCGCTGCATCTCCACCATGGCCTACATTGATGAGCTCGAGCTTGTGTTCACGTGAGTGGTTCATCCTTAATGGCTTTTCCTTCCAAACTGGTCAAATTAATTAACTGTAACTAGACAATCAAGTACTTGTTAGTTCATGTTGATAATGTTTATAGTTTCCTTGCGATTGTATTATAATATTATTTGAGTTTTGTTTCTTAAGAATTTCTCTATCTTCTTTTCTCTCTTAGCAAGACCGAGTTTTAAGATCCACTGGTGGGTTCGTGAAATAATGTCTCAATCCGTTTTTGTGTGATGTGAAATATCGTTTGACTCAGCTAATTCTTCATGTGCAGCGGTAGTTCAGACTACAGCGTGCGCGTGTGGCGCCTGTCAGGCGAGTATCTGCAGACGCTGGGCAGCTTCCTGCCATGGTCGCTGGAGGTCACCAGGTTCCCGCCCGACGTCAAGAAAGTCGCCAGCTTCACTACCTTCAAGGTTCGTTCGTTAGGTTTAAACTTACCAAAAATATCGTTTTCAATACCTTCTACCTTCATAACAATAAGTATGTAGCACTATTTTTTAAGAATATAGAATACTTTTTTAGAAGTATATATGTTACTGTAAAAGCCCGAACTGTGGTAAATCCTAAGATTTTCCGGTAAAACCTAAGATTTACCAACTCTCAATGGTAAAAGTCCGAAAAAGCCAGAGTTTAAAAACTATGTTACGATATATAAAAAAATCCTCCTTCATAACTATGTTTATAACTATTTCACGGTATAATTATATACTGTGACATAGTTATAAAGAAGGAGTTTTGGGCATAGCGACATGGGTAGGTTAGGTTAGAAGGCTAAGGTGGGAGCGAGCAAAGCGAAGCTCCCACCTTAGCCTTCGTGGTTATTTTTTTTTAACCACCCAGAAGGAGGAGCCCCGCGAAGCGGGGCTCCGGCGACATCTCGATATCATCAAGTGAATATAGGTAAAAGTTCGAAATAAAAGAATTGTTCGGACTTTTACCATTGAGAGTTGGTAAATCTTAGGTTATACCGGAAAATCTTAGGATTTGCCACCGTTCGGGCTTTTACAGTAACATATATATGAAATACCAAATGGAATAAATAGAAGACACGCTATGTATTTGCTTTTTCAAAATATCTGCTTGCAATTTTTCTGAACTGTAAATCCTAAATTCTTGAGCCTTTATTATTGGTGCCTACCTCCATGCGCAAGATGCGTGATTTTTCGTATGATAATTCATAGTCTATATTCTAGTCTTCTGCATCTAGAGTCTTTATTCCCCGTTAGGTGTGGCGCGGCGGCTGGGTGTCCCGCTACGTGCCGGGGCAGGTGGAGGTGGACAAGTTGCGCGACATCACGGAGTACGAGCTGCGGCACAAGACCTTCGGCGCGCCGCCCGACGACCCGCTCCTCGGACACTACTTCGCGCTGCCCAAGAGACCCGAGCGACAGGACAGAATCGTGCTCGACGACTCTTTGCAGACGGTCAGATTTACATGTGGTTATTCTTTAGTTGGTTTATTATGGGTGTTTTGCTACAGGTGTGAGTACGAATAAGTTACTAAAAAGTAGCTTTTTGCTCTTCGTGTACGACCTAGCTTAAGAATAGGTACTCGAAGATTGATGGTCTATTGGTTCGTATCTCTGTCAGATCCCGCTGTACGCGCACCTGCGCATGGCGTCGACGCAGCCAGTGCGGCGCCCCCCCACGCCGCCGCTGGTCCGCGAGACCCGGCTGCGGCGCCAGCTGGCGCGCGGCAAGAGGACACACTTCGACGCGCCCGGCGGGAGCGCGCCGCCCGCCGCGCAGCCCGGCCCTCAGAGCAACAGCAATCTCTGATACGTTCGCTTCTATACACTTTAGCTCTCTTACTTAATTATTAATATTTGAATTATTGAACGTTGCGTTTTATTTGGTTTTTGTATTGATCCCAATACGCTAACTTCATTATTTTTATACCGCTTATAATGTTGCACCGCGGTTCCGTTTTAAACCAATTTTATCTATACTATAATATTATAAAGCTGAAGGGTTTGATTGTTTGTTTGTTTGTTTGTTTGAACGCGCTAATCTCAGGAACTACTGGTCCGAATTGAAAAATTCTTTCAGTGTTAGATAGCCCATTTATCGAGAAAGGCTATAGGCTATATATCATCACGCTACGACCAATAGGAGCAGAGTACCAGTGAAAAATGTTACAAAAACGGGAAAAATTATGTTTCTCTTATGTGACGCAAGCGAAGTTGCGCGGGTCAGCTAGTCACTTATAATCGCATCATCATCATGCACGATCGCAAATTATCTACATAAAAAAAAAGAATTCCGTGTGGAATTAATAAAAACAAACAAGTATACGTAAATATCTTAATATTTATTTCGTAAATAATAATAGTAGACAATTAATTAATAATTATAACTAAGTACTCGATATTTTAGTTTTATAAATAAAAGTAACGATTAGATAAATAATTAACAAGAGGTATAAATAGGGCCCGATTTCTATGTAGGTATTATTTATTTAGTTAATATATCTTTCCTGCTCATCATTTTGCGTTTATCAGCCGCCTTCTTTTGGGAGGGGGTGAGGGGCGTCACTCTGATGATCATTCTGTCGAGGTGTTCTTCTATGTATCGATACTCCACGCAGTTCTCAGGTAACTTGTTGCCGTCCACCTGCACGCGGAGGACACCAATCTTTTTCGAAGCGTCGTTCTGATACTCGGCGACTTCGAGCAGCACCGGCAGGCTCGAGTAGTCCAGGTTATTGTAGGACAGGTTGAGAGACACGAGCGCCATGTTGCCCATCGAGTACGTCACGTCGTCGTGGGTCGTCGTCTGGTCGCTGGTGAAGGGATGCATGAACTCGCCGATGGTGTCGATGGCCAGAGCGTACGCCTTCTGCTGCATCATCACCCTGGTCATGGAGGCGTCCAACGATGGAACCTTCCGTGCCCGCGGGGAGACCAGCCTGCCCTGAGACTTTCTAGCGGAGGAGTCGAATTCTTTCGGTTTCTCCGTCATGATGGTCGCTAAACAACTCTTATAAACGTCCTTCTTCAGTTGGTGGTAGGACATTAACTTCTGTCGTTTCTCTCTCAGTTCTGCTGGCGAGAGACGAAATTCTTTAAGACTGTTAAAAATACAGATAGCTCCGAGGCTAGTGATGCGGTTCCCCGCTAAATTAATATAGTGCAGAGAACGATTCTTCCGTAGAACTTCGCCGAGCACACACGCGCTCCGGTCACTTATTCTGTTCCCGGAGAGTATGAGTATGTTGAGAGTCTTGGAGGCCGGCTTCGGGTAGTCGAGGAACGAGAATATCGTGGTGCAGTCGTCGTCGTCGAGCCAGCAGCGCGCCAGTGAGAGCAGCCGCAGCCTGGAGGGTTTCTCGAGCAGTACGTAGTAGTTGCGCCGGATCACCGGCGAGTCGTCCAGCCACAGCTCTGTGATCTTCGAATGATCGTGGTACAGCAACTTAGATACCTCGTAGAGACACGGGGCGTCCAGGCGACACCGGCGTAACGTGATTCTGTTAAAATTAGGATGAAACGGGATACAGAAGGCAATTATTTTAATAAGCAGTCGAGGCACGCGGAGACAGCGTGACATTAAGCACTCGGTGAGCTTGAGGGAGCGGTCCAGCATCAGCACCAGCTCCAGGGCGTCGGGATCCCCGATGCCGTCCATGGCGGAGGAGCAGATGTCATCATCTTGTATCAAGGCAAGTTGATCATGTTTTGATTGTACGCGCGCCTTCTTCTCGTTTGGATTATAATCCTCTGTAACAATTTGGTAAATAAAAACTTTTAATGTGTAATTTCTGAATATAATTCACACTCGGCTTTTTTTATAAAAGACTAAGGGCGCATTTTCATTGGTCGATAAGTCGGTCGTTAGCCCGAATTCATATGCTTGCGGCTATAATGGCCATGGAATTCCATACTTTAGCTCCCATGCGGGGAGTCCCCGCATTCGGGCTAACGACCGACTTATCGACCAATGAAAATGCGCCTTAAGCTACGTAAGTTGCACAACAGTAACTTGTAAAGTAAATTCCGTCAAAAAGGAATAATATGTCAATCATAATTATGACAAAATAAGTATGAGCTCACCAATTTGTACGATGATCTTAAGATTGTACTCAGCCTGGAACTGTTCGCTGGCGTACACGATGAACACCGCCACGTCAGCGGGCGTCGGCGGTGGGACCGGCGGCGCTGACTCGTCACCGTCATCCGCAGGAGCCATCGAACACTTTCTAATATACTTTTACTAATAATAACTACTTAAAATAATAATTAAAAATATGTATGTACTTTGATTATTTTCTAGTATAATTAAGAATAGAGAACAGAATTTGACAGTTTATATTTTTTATTTTGAAATTTCGTTGTCAGCTTTCGGCCGGTTAAAAAATGAATCCACAGGTGAATCTATCATACCTCTTTGAAGACTTCTGTTTGATCATTTGTATTTTTATGAGAATATGGGGCTATCTCCACGAGCGAGAGAATCGCGACGAGTCCGCCCTTATATCGTCGGACAATCTCCACGAACGAGCGATAATTCCGCCGCGTATCGTCGCGTCGTGAACTAGTCGTAACGGAATCGCAGATTTTCCGCGGCGACTCGCAACGGTATCCCCGCGTTTCCTTGTTTAAAAAGCTTCTCGAAACGAGAGGCAACGCTGAAATAACGCTGCATTTGACAGCGCGCCCGCTGTGCGCTCGTCGCGAGCGCGCGGCGGACCCGCTGCTAGTCGCGGCCGACTAGCGACGATGTAATGATGTTTCGCGCGCTCGATGCCACTCGTCGCATCGCGGCGATAATATTGCCGTGTGGAGACGGTTCCGTAGAGAGTGTATAGAAATACGTGGCACGACGATAATATCGCCGCGATTCTCTCGCTCGTGGAGACAGCGCCTAAGGTAATACGATTTTTAAGCACTACAATACAGAATTCGATTGTACGCTGATACTCTCTCAAAAGATGGGCTAAAGGTAAAATGCACAGTATACACTTGCTCAAGCTATTAATTGACAACTACCGGGACATGCACTCCAAACCATGGAGATTCAGTTTAAATCCCACTAAGCGGTCACTCATCAATGGAATGTTCTATGTGACAGAGCACTTTGATGAGAGAGTTAAAGAAATTACAATAAAGTACAAATAAAACTCAATATTGTTGGCCTAAACTCATTTATTATGCCAAAAGTAGTAGGTACGGTAGATATAATTATATAGTGTTAGTTGTTGGTGTCTCGCTTGACCCCGCTGAGCACGATGTACGGGGACTGCGTCTCTCGCTGCTTGTCCTGCAGCATCTGCAGCGTGCCCAGCGGCGTGTCTGTTGAACTCATCTTCTTCATCAACTGTGGAGAGAAAAAATTGTTAGACGTCATATACTTACATTATGGTGAACTTAAGTGATATTATTTAGTCTTGTGTTGGATTTCTGCTTACTGCTATGAAAAGCAGGTGTGTTATTTATGCTTCAAGTTGCTTTCTTGTTGATTTTAAATTGTATACCTTTACAGCCATTTTGTCGATGCATTGGAGTCGATGTGTATTTGTAGCAGTTTCATGTTTTAAGTTATGCTATTTTGGTGACTTTGGTACCATTGACTAGAGCTTTCAACAAGTTTCTGAATTCGCTAGTAATTCTTTTAGCTTTAATAACTTGTAATTGTTTATTCATGGAAGAAAATAGCTAGTTTTTTGTACAGATGAAGTTCAATAAGCAAAGCATGTGTACGCACCCCCTCCTGCACGGCCTTCTTGATGCGCTTCTCCTGCTTGTTCTTGCCGGGCCCCTTGCCGTGGAACTTGTGCGACAGGTAGCGGAAGGCCTCCTTGGGGCACAGCGGGCGGCCGTCGTCGTCCACGTACTCCAGCTTGATGTTGGGCCGGAACGTGGTCTTCTCGCGGAACTCCTGCAGCGGGCCCGAGTGCCCGCCGCGCTCGCGCCGCCCGTACTTGTCGTCCTCGCTGGAAGAATTCATGAGTGTGTGAGATAAAATGTGTTATTTATCCATCTAAAAACATCGCATTATTATATTATACCTAGGACCTTTTGTTCTTTTGATTTTAATCGTTTGCATAGGATAGACACTCAAGAATTTCATCCTATAACCGTGAAAAGGAAAACTATAGCGCGAAGTTTTTTTTTGACAAATCGTATCGCGCCGGGAAGTCGTGGGTTCGATTCCCACACGAGTCAATTAATCGTGCGATCCACAAATAGTTGTTTCGGGTCTGGTTGTACTTTGTGTCTGTTGGAAAAGTCCCCGCGACACAAGAGCAATTCTTAGTCCAGGAATAGTCTTTGTTTAAATAAGAAAAAAATGATAGTGATAAGTACCCGTAAGTCTTGTCTTCGATGGAGTAGTGCCTGGCGGTGAGCAGGTGGCGGTGCGCGGAGGGCGGGGCGGGCGCGTTGCCGGCTCGCTCCAGGTAGCCCTTGCTGAGCGCCAGCTGCAGCGCGCCCCACACTCCTGCGCCTAGGGATGGTTCCGCCTCCAGGCCCACGCATGATCCTGAACACACAATCAATACTAGTTAAAAATATATCCAACAATTTCTCCATTGGTCCAACATTAAACGTCCGACAGCTAACTAATTCGCACCGAGGCTACTACTTACTAACCAATATGCGAAATTATTTAAAAAAGTTTGCTTCATGGTTACTTATTGACTAAGTTCTAAAAGTGTTATGTATTTCGACTCGATATTGGACCTACCTACACAAATGAGGCAACCCACATCAGGTTATTTCTGAAATATCGAGACATTTTGGCTAGTATAGGTTCATTCTACAATGGACTGTTGTGTTTATCGATGAGTAAACAAAAAAAAAATATTAACATACACAATGAATAGTTAGACCTCTATATAAGTATTAAAACTGAATGATTAAAAATATGGGTTGATTCATTTTTCATTTAGGGCTCACGTAAGTAGTTTAAATTAATGTTGAACATAATGATATTTACCCGCAGCTAAGTCAGCAGGCTTTTCATTATTGACATCCACTCTGCTCCATGCACTACCGGCGTCGGGCACCTCAACCTCCGGCTCCACATCCATGTCTTCCCGCTCGAAGTCCTGCAGAACACATTAAATCTATTACAAAACCATGCCAAAACACTAGTTTGACTTTAACTTTGACACACCAAACATAAGGTTGGATACTTTAGACTTTTGCATAATAGCCGTTTACTGTTTCAAAATGCAAGTAGGTTCTGTAAAGTGATGTATTCCCAACACAACACTTTAGAACTTTATAAGATAAATATTAAAACGAGATGCTGGCTGTTAGGCAAGGAAAGTTTTTAAGGATCAAGTTGCGTTTTGGCCTTTGGCCTCCGCCTACCCAAATGAGAAAAGGTGTGATGTGTGTATAAAAACAAATATAAATATCCTGTAGTTCACATTGTGATATACGTACCATGATCTCGGCATGGTGGTCCCTGTTCCCGGCGAGCCCGTAGGTGGGTATATCTCCGAGCGTGCGGCAGAACTCGGCCGTGGCGTCCAGCACCATGGACGTGCCGCTCGTCAACGTCTCCGGGTCCGGCTCCTCCTTCACCTTCTCCAGGATCTCTTCCACCTGGTAACACAATGAACCACGTTTAATGTTGGTACGTAATATATATTAACGCGACTACCCCAAAGTATAGAACACGTATTTTATTATTAGTTTGGGAAAAACTTAATTACTGATAGCATAGAAAAGTAGAAGTAAAAATTGAAATTACGTTGTGTAAGCTGTGTTGTTATCGCCGCCGATTTTATACCTATTAGCATCGACCTAGATTCGTAGATAGATAGAATGCATGTTTGCGTTAATTCCTGTATTATTTTATCAAATAAAGATGCAATGCGATAGTTTTAAAGTTTCGACAGTCTAGATCCTGTAGCTTCTAAGATTAAACACATTCTACAGGCACTAATTGCCTTTGCCACAATTTCCGTATCTAACATTTAAAGAAATATACCTTAGGTACTTTGAACTGCGTCTCTTCAGCGATCTCCGCTTGCCTCAGCCGGCGGGCTCGTGCCAGCGCCGCTTGTAGTTCTGTGTCGGGCTCTGTCTCCTCGTCGTCTACTGCCAGCGGCTTTGATAACAGCTCCGGTTTTACATCTATAAATATGAATACACAATTATTGTTTAACTGTTTAACCATGCCGATCATGAGGTTAATTAAAACAAGGTTGTGTGGTCATTTTAAACAGTTTTTTTACATTTGAGTATGCTGCAGAATAAACTAATAACTATTCAAATCATGTAGGTTTAGCTTCTTTGATAACAGGCCTTTGACCATATAAATGCATAAAGAAACAATTTAACGAAAAGGTATGTTACTTATTAGAATTTCATAACAAATACATAAGAGACTTGTAAGTAATAGTTACCTGTGTCATCAGTGTCGAGGGGTGCGTTTCCTTGATCATAGTCGTCCACATCGATCGGCTCCTGTTTTGCTTTCTTACGTATTTTACCCTGTAACGAGATTATACGTTAATATTATCTGTTATAGAACAACAAATTTTAAGGGTTAAAGAAGTTACACCATGATCGCCTGCTTTCAGGAAACTGGATAATAATATATTTCTCTTAATTTACATTAGAATGCCTAATCAAATACTTTATCAGTTTTAAAGATTTCGAAGAATTAAGTTAAATGCATTCAGGCGGTTAAAGACTTATGTGAGAGTTATATAATAATGTCGAGTGTACCTTTTTCTTAGGTTTCTTGAACTTGGCCTGTATCTCGTGCTCGTCCATGTAGTCGGAGGCGATCTGCAGGCTCGGCATGCGCAGTGTCTCCAGGCGCTTCTCACCGCCGCCTTGCAACTTCTCTTGCCTCTGCACACGAACACAGTATACAATAAATATCATATTTGAAATTAAGTTGGTTATGCCTATTATAAATAACAACTATGCCCTGAAAGAGTGGACGCATCGCCTTAAAATTATACAGAAAATTAATAGGGGTAAGGCGACGGCCATTTACTTTACCACATTAAACTCTCGTGATAAAATGACTTTTACTCTAGTGTGTCACAATCGTCAATATCGTATAGAGTACAATGAGAGTTACATCAAAATTTATAGTCAGAACATTTAAGTATTAAAAACTTGCAAATTTTTACTCACCATGAGTTCCCTAAACTTGGCAGCTTCAAAGGCGTCTTCGTCTCCAATAAAGAACCCTTTCTGTTTCTCTGCCTTCCCCGCGTCGATCTCGTCGTCGTACTTGGCCAGCACGGGGCGCTGGTAGCCCAGGGCCGCCGCCTCCAGGTCCGCCTCGTCGTCGTATGCACGGTAACCGGCTTTAGCTTTCTTTGCTTCTAAAAGATTCTGGGAAAGACAATTAATTATTTTTAGAATATCATTGTAACCTAAACAGTAAACCTGTACAGTAGGAACAAACAGGTTATGAAACTATTAGAGATTACACTCATAGTAAGTAATTTCTGGGAATTTAATTAACACTCAAACATTACTTTATTTTGATGACTAGATATCGAATTCAGAACATGAAAAAATATATATACATTGATAAGTGGTTAACTAGTACTACAGTACTTCACAGAACAAGATCTTGTCTGTAAATCAAAATGTAAACATACAAATGATTAGTTACCTTCTTAGTTCTCTCGTCATCTACTATGTTCACGTTCACAAGTACATCTTCTTTGTCTTCAGCCAATACGTCTTTGTCAGCTAGTGTCAGCACTACTTCACGCTCATCACCGATCTGTCAACACAATAAATGATTTAATAAATACGAGGATATGGTGTGAGGAACACCAACTATCAGTAAACCCCAAAAAAACAGAACTAATCCTTTTCACCAACAAAAGGAAATTACCGGACCTCGAACTACCAAAACTATTTAACACCAAACTCACCCTGTCAACTCAAGTGAAATATCTGGGCATGGTTCTTGACAACAAGTTGAAATGGGCGAGTGATATTGTAGCAAAAACTAGGAAGGCCTGCATAGCGTTCGGCCAGTGTAGAAGAATGGTTGGTAACAAATGGGGTCTCAACCCAAACATAACACTCTGGCTATACACATCAGTTATCAGACCTTCTATCACCTACGGATCAGTTGTATGGTGGCCCAGAACACAACTGACAACGGTAAAAACAAAACTCCAGAGCACACAACGCCTAGCATGTGTAGCCACCACTGGATGCATGAAAACCACTCCATCAAATGCACTTGAGTACCTCCTAAACCTTAGGCCCTTAGATTTGGTTATACAGGAGGAGGCACAAGCGACTGCCTTAAGACTAAAAGCAAACGGGCTATGGCAGCAGAACCCAGAAACAACACACACCAAAATTCTGCAAGGTATCCTGAAGGAAATACCACTTCTCGATGCACCTACAGATAAAACGCCATGTCACCACGTTTTTGACAGAAGATACAATATCCAACTCAAAGAGGAATCTAAAGATGACTCTGGCATCAACGAAGTTAGGATATACACTGACGGATCCAAAACCGCACTTGGTACAGGAGCCGGCGTCTTCTCGAACGATCTAAATATCAAAATATCAGCCACCCTAGATAAACTAAATACAATCTTCCAAGCAGAATGTATAGGAATCACTAAGGCAGCACAAGCAGTCGCAGCCAGAGATGTCAGAGACTTTAAAATAAAAATTGTCTCGGACAGTGCATCCATGCTACAAGCCTTACAAAATAACGTTATAACATCTGCCCTTGTTCTGGAATGCCATAATGCGCTCCAGGCTATTGCACGTACGAACACGGTTACCCTGCAATGGATCAAAGGGCACAGCAAGTCAATGGGAAACGATGCAGCTGATGAACTAGCTAAAAGGGGATCAAATGGAACAGTACTTGGACCGGAACCACTACTGCCTATCCCCCAAGCACAAATTAAATCTTGGCTGAACAGAAACACCGAAGCGAAACACCTAAAAGAATGGAACAACAGCAAAGGTTGTAGGCAAACTAAGGCTGCAGTTCCGGTGGCACCTAAGAATCTTGCCCGCAACCTTATCAGTCTAAAAAGGGACAAAATACGCAAGGTAATAGGAATCCTAACCGGCCATTGTCCCCTAAACAAACATCTATGTACAATAGGTGTGATGGACAGCCCTCTGTGCAGAGGATGCATGGAGGCAGAGGAAACACCACAACATGTACTTGTGGAATGCAACAGCGTGGTGGACCAACGAGCGCGAACAAAAATATTGACAACAACGCTCCAGGAAGCCTGCAGCAACTTGAAAAAGCTACTGAAGTTCTGGGAGGAACTAGGATGGCTGGAGTGAGGGTGAATCAACGCAACAATGTGAGAGGGTAGATACACGCACAAAGGCCCATTTAAGAGGCTAAGTGCGGAAAAAGCCCAGGAAACCTAACCTAACCTAACCTAAGAGGATATCTAAAGACTTATTTTAAAATACTGATTGTTATAAGATATTCCTGATTTCATTGAGGCAAATTTACTGTTTCCGTGGTGTAAACAAATTTTAGCAGTAAAATTGCAAATACGCTTATTTTCGTTCCAGATAATTATGGAAAAGACCCCAGAAATTTTGCAACGCGAAACAGCTATAGGACAGCAACCATGTCACCCCAGGGTGACAACTGGGAATTTTCTTCCTACTTTTATTCCCAGTTGTCATCCCAGGAGACAGTGTTAGAGGGGACAGCTGGGAATATACCCTATAACCTACAACAAATATTATTCACGGGTATAAACGTACCGCGTTCAAGTCGTGTGCAACTCTAAGTCCCTTGAGCTGGTTGGCGGTGTAGCGGCTCTGTTTGTCGGCCTGCTCCTCCTCCGCCACCAGCGCGCCCACGCCGAACACTTCGTCCATCTCGTCTAGCATCGCCGCCTGTACACAAACAAACATTAATAAACATACAAGATGAGGTGGCTCTTTTTGAAAAACAGAACACTTTTATCATTGTCATTGATATTTTTGAAAGAAAATGAGAAAAAGTAATTTCAAAAATTTTCTTTCTATTAAATAACTGACTGGCATTTACAGTGAAGTTGTTTTAATTCCTTTTCGTATCCTTGTTATGAAGACACTGAGGTGTTCTTGAAACTAATATTGTGTCAGCTTACCCTTTTAGCAGCTTGTCGTTTCTGTAGTTCTATATCTCTTGATTTTTTCACCCAGGCGGATGCGTCTTCTTCATCTGAGTCCTCACCCAATAACCTTGTTTGTAATCTATAACAAACAATACAACATAATTCATCAGAGTCTCTATATCATCACTCTATAACATCACTAATAAATAATGGTTCTTGTGTCGCGGGGACTTTTACTAACGTACATAACAACGGACCCAAAGTATAACCAAAACCAAAACAAATATTTGTTCCGTGTGGGAATTGAACCCACGACCTCCCAACGCTCTGGAAGTGGCGCGGAGACCACCTTAACTACTGCGCCGCAAAGGCTGTCAAACAGTTTTACGCGGAAAAAATACCTTTCACACCTGAAAAAGAGAAAATATCTTTTACATAAAAATGAGTAAGAAGCACTTACTTTTGTTCAATCTTCCTCTTCTCCTTGCGTTCCTCGAGTTTCTCTCGTATCTTTTCTGACTTCTTCTGTGCTGCGATGTTGGTGGCGGGCTTGTGGTAGAACTCGCCCAGGTCGTCTTTGATCTTGCCATCCTCTACAATAACAGAACAAAAATGTTTAGTTCTTTGTCTTTTCAAAAGTCAGCCGTTTGGGAAGCTTGGTATAATTACAATGTGTGTGAGTTATGGTGCATTTATAAACACAGAATACATAGTTAATATTAGTTCTGATTGGAAATAGAACCCACAGCTTAGAAGGAATTGTTAGGGGTCACTTAAACTTTAAGATTCTTAACCATTATTCATTGTGCCACACACAACACAACACACTTTTGATTCAATTAACAAGTTATAAATAATCTGTTTGGTGAAAATAGCAATTCCAAATGTGACTGGCACTCACCTGCAGGTTTCTCAGCAAGTTCAAGAGGTTTGAGTCCAAGTTTGGCTCGGAGCTTGTTGGTCTCCTCGATGGACAGGCTTTCCTGCGCGCCTCCGCCCGAGGTCGGGCCGATGGAGGCGCTGCGCTCTGATGTGCGGGCCTCGCCATCTGAACTCTTCTCCCTCTCCTTGCTGCGAGGAAACAAATGAAATGCTTGATCAGACATGCTGAATATGATTACACAAATACCATAGTTATTCAAAAGATCTAAAAATATTGAAGTTTCCAAAAGAGTGATGAGTGGTTTGTTGTCAAAGTAAACAACAAGGACATGTCTCAAAGTCATTATTAGCTATTTGCTTCATCTATACTAATATTATAAAGCTAAAGTCTTTGTTTGTTTGAACACGCTAATCTCAGGAACTACTGGTACAATTTGAAAAAGTCTTTCAGTGTTAGATGCCCATTTATCAAGGAAGGCTATAGCCTATATATCTTCACGCTACAACCAACAGGAGCAGAGTACCAGCAAAAAATGTTACAAAAACGGGGGAAAAAATTGCTGTAGCAAGAAGACACAAGACTATAATTACCATTTTTCTACTTCTTGATCAAAAACATCAGGTAGCAAGCCTCAATATTTACCTGAAACTATCTCTGTCCCTGTCTTCCCTTTGTGCTCTGTGATGTTCCCTGGCACGCCTGTCCCTCTCCTCGCTGTTGCTCCTGGTGCTGAGTGCCACCGGAGGCTTGTCCTTGTGCAAGTGTGAGTCTACCGGCACCTCCTCAACTGCAACAACAAGAGAACGCTGGGTGTTACTCTACACCTAACTGACTGACTGCATTTTATGTTGATAGTGATAAGGAACTGATGGTAATAAGTGTAAGTAATAAGTGTGTCTGTGTTCTTTTATAAAAAATACGAAAATTGTGGAGAAGAGATTTCAGATTCATATAGTACTTTAGTTCTATACTATAGATCTGAAATCTATGCTGAAGTTAAGCTTTTGAATTAGGTGTTATATGATTTTCAATAAGTGTACCTAAATGCTTTTCAATTCATATTTGAACATGTGTACAAAATTAAATATAGTAATTCAAGTAAATCAGACTGGCTTTGTGTAGGAGAACTGGTAAAAAAACAAAGGTTTTCTCAAGAATAGGTATACTCCATTACAAATAAATGTTTAAGAGGGACTGACTAATTATTAAAATACAGAAAACATGATATAATCACATATTTTCAATCTTGTTTGATTTTTAAGTCTGAAATTATGAAAAAGGGTTTCTGACCTAATTACGAAGTAGATAAACAAAAATTTATTTATATAATGAGTATTTGAATTGTATTATTTATAAGAAAATGTTTCAATGCATATGAAAAGTAAATAGCACAACAAAGTACTATACAAAAATAAGCAATAAATAGATACAACAATATATATCATAATCTGTTTAGAAAAAGGGAAATAATAAATTAACATAAACCTTTTTACATAATAAGGAAAGATTAAGAACTAGTTGTTTTAGGAAAACTATGTTTGTTTTTAAATGAACTAAAACATGGGATGTTTCGCAACATTGAGTAATATTATTATTTTGAAGTATGAAACTTATTATTGGTAATACTTTTCTGGTATCGCTCAGGCCATACAACACCACAATAGGCTGATTTCCAAAGATGTATGGAATAACAAAATTGTCCCTGCTAAGACAATCTACTTTTAGAATTACCTGCTTGGTTGAATCTGGTCAACAATTTTTTAGGTAATATCATGGTGAGTTGTTGACACGACAGAAGAAGAATAAGGTTGAATCTTACCATGTGCAATAGCTTGTTATCTCACACAACTTTTGTAAAAAACAGCCTATTGTAGATTTAATAAATATAAATAGTTGTCAATCTCTTTGAAAGGTCGTAGGAGATTGTCCACTCAGTAAATTATGTTTTATAGTAGGTTTTACTGCAGCTTTTAGGATTTTGTTGGTCCTTTCAATTCTGCATTGTCGTTCTCTCTCCCGAGCCATCTTACCATACCTACCTTTCGACAGCAGCGCACTGGACGCGGTGGCCCTTCTCGAATGCCACCGAGTCTGAAATAACGAGCAAAACTTGCCATTATTTTTGCCAAACGAGAATCCCGCCAACACTAGTCACAGTTTCCAGTACAAAACTACATGAAAATAATTAAAATCAAATGGAACAAAAATACACGACCATAGAACTAGGACGCCATCAAACAAATTGCGCGTAAATAGGTAGTTCAAAGTTACGTAGATGTTCTGGAAACCATCATCAGCGTCTGGCGTAATTTACTCAGATAAATAAAGAAGTTCAACTAACCGTCAGGGGAGCGGTCTCGTTTTCGATCTTTATGTTTGCGATGTCTTTTGCGTTCTCGTTCCTCGGTTTCCAAAGGAGATCGGGACCTACTCCTGTGCTTCTTCTTTTTAGATTCCTTATGTTTATGCTTTTTGGACCCCATTATTTTAGTAGGAACACTGTTATTTGATTAGTTTACAAACAATTCAGGCAAAAATTATAAACACGTTGCGTTGATCAAATCAATACAAAACTACGCCATTATACGCCATTTTGTGTTGATAGTGACATTTGAAACTGTCATGCACGGTGTTTATTTCTTATCTTCTTTACACTTGGGGGAAGTCTCATAAAGCTATCTCTTTCTAATGCTTGACAATAAAACTAACTCAAATGTTGAAGACCTTGTATTTCACAAGTTCGCACTGTCATTCGAGAAAATTATTGTTGCGTTCACATTTTATGATTAATTAACATTACTGCTAAATACTTCTATTATTTCTGTGCTAGATGCTATTTTTTTAACAATTTTCAATTTTTGTGATTTTGGTACACAAAATATCCTAAAATAGAAAACAAAAAGAGATTTAGCACTGCTGATTACTGATTAATGATCAGTGTAATGTTTAATTGCACGTTTGGCGCTGTGGTTTAAGCGGTCACCTCGCCGCAACAACCGTAGCGCCGCGTGTGGTGGGTTCGAATCCCACCCGGGACAAATCTTTGTGTGATGAGCACGAGTATTTGTTCTGAGCCTGGTTGTCAATTTATCTATATAAGTATGTATTTAGAAGTATATATGTATGTTTATCAGTTATTTGGTTACCATAGTACAAACTCTGCTTAAACAGTACAAGCTCTGCTTAGTTTGGAATCAAATGCCCGTGCGTGAGTTGTCCAATAATATTTATTTATTTAATGTTGTGCAAAAATAAAATACAACATAAATATTTAAAAAATATTTTATTTCATTTACAAAACTCAACATTAGATGTTATGATAATATAATTTACAACAACTTGATATGACGTCTTAATAAAATACTAGGCAAGAATATAATCACTTTTTAAAGCATGTATTTATTGCCAATGGTAATTATTAAGAAATATCAGGACGGCAGTGTTGCCACGTATTCGACAGTAAATGCTTAAATAAATAGCTACATAACATTCGCATTTACTACGTTACAGAGCGCTAACTCTAGAGTATAGATAACTTGTACAAAATATTTTTTTTTGCTTTGTAGAAATAAAGAGCTATGTAGCGTAACGTAGTGTAATAAAATTAAATACTGTAGGGCTTCCCCAATATTAGCCTCTTTGATTGTGACGATGAATCTCGCTGTATTTTCTTAGGTACACTTAAAACATAACCAAGTATAACAAATAAAAATAAACATTGAGGGATGATCAATACCACCCACATTTCGCAACCCCAACACGACCGTCCTTAGCAGATATCGATTTATGAAAAGAATATTATTACTGTCTATGTATTACTAGGTATTCACATTAGAGCTGCCGTACTTAAATTATACAATGTTAATGAATTGAAAGTAAATACACTTCTTAAGGTAATCGTGGTTGAGGCTGGAATACGAATGAAGAGAGCGCTAGTCCCGAACTTAGCAGAGTAATAAAATGTAGTATGAACCATCCCTCATAGACCTTCGTCATAATTAATACGCGCTTACAAAATGCTCGAGTAATTACAGGAATGTACACATACAAAAATATACATAATAATATTTACAAGACACTTAAGATATGTTATTGCTTACATTCACTTCTATTGTAAAACAAATTATTACTAAACTTTCAAATACCGCTTATCAAAATATAAATTCGCCATGTATTGAGTTCCAATAAAAATATAACTATATACTAATTTAAAATATTGCTTTATCTTGTCATATAGATAAAATTACACACGGGTCATTTTAACCGTGCGAACTAAGTCATGTCATTTTATCGGAGCCTCTCGCTCTTACTTACACATTGTCACATTCCTATGATTCTTTTGATTATGACGTAGTTCGCACGTTTGTAATGGCCTGAGTAAATCATCTTTTTTGCTTGATATGGAAGAACTTCGTAACTCTAAGGACCGATTTCACCACATCCTTATATGCATAAGAAAACTTATCAGATGATATTTTGACAGTTGTTTTCATAGCTGTCACTTTATCTTGCAGGTAGGTTATCTAACGCTTATTCATGAGCTGTGAAACTAACGTTTAAGATGTCGTGATTCCTATAATCTAATATTACACGGAAATCATTGCAATCATCATTTTTTTATTTTTGATTTGCTTAGTCGGTGTCAAATGTGCCGAAACGTCACGCAAATCATTGTAAGTAACGTAATTCCCATGGAATATAATATAAGTAAAATGTTTTAAGTTATATTATACATAATACAATATCTAGAATATACTTATTATGTAAATATTTGGCACGAGGCTGATCGAAAACTACTGCGTTTCTATAAAACTCATACTACGGTGTTGCCACCCGTAGAGAGAATATATTGGACTTAACTTGAGCTACGTAGGAAGACGACTTATTTTAGTTTTTTACCACAATATCATATTATGTTCGTGGTAATTTTGGTGACTTTAAAGGAAAATTATCTTGTTGTACATCGTCAGAGCTATGTCATTGAAAGTTTGGCATTATTGCAAGTTGTCACACAACATAAAGTTATATGTATTAACATATCTCTCCCAACCTTATGTTTTAGGTTCGGAGTTATATATTTAATCAGATAAGTTGGAGTTCTATTTTATTTATTATGTTTTGGTGGTAATTACATAGTTACTTAAGGGCATGCTTGAGTTACAAAAATAATATTAATAGTATCAATAAAATGCCTTTTACAAACTACTTGACAAAATAATGTTCCTCAAAAGTCACGACGCTAATAACTTATCTTTATGTATTACATAATTATATTGATCTATATACATAGCTGCGCTGTTTCACTCAAGAGTATAGTATATTATAACTAAACAGACAAACTCACACATAATCTAACGTGAGATTATTACAGTCTTTCAGTATACAAGCACACTATAGACATGATACATAATATTAAACATTACAGTGAGATTTTGCTTGGCTATTTGTTATATTATAGTTCTGTCTCATGTTCTATCATGCGAGTAAAAGAGATAGCATGATGAGTAAACTTACACGTATAACCAAGTGAAATCTCATTCAAAACTTTGGAAACTGATTTGGCAAGTAAGTCATTTTAGAAGTTGATTGGTATAGTTTTTGGGTCATAAATTGATTAGTTAGCAATTGTTGTTCGTATAGTCCATTTGATATTTAAGACAATTTGATGAAAAATATTATAATTTGATAATAAATACGATTGCGTATAGTTCATTGATAAAATGTTTATGACATATCCAGAGAGCGTAGAGTTGATAATTGTAGGCGGATAAATATTGATTTACTATAAAGTTTATATGAATATCAATAATGTTTCAACTATACAGGTATTCAACTGTATTTATTTGAAATACAGACAGGGAAATATATTTGAAAACGTACAACTACACTCTTACAAAGAGGGTAATTCCTGTTCGTATAATATACGTATACGTTCGTTTTACAGTAGTATACTCAATGAGAGTGATGTAATAGAGAGTGTACCTGTGTATTGTACACACACTTGGACACTATAAACAAAGTCCTGCACGGATCGCCAGTTTCAATGAAACGACGACATTATTATTAGTATACTTAATGTAAGTAGTTTCAGAAGAGTGCGTGTGCAGGCAGTATGCGTACGGGCGCGGGACGTGCACCCCCCGTGCTCTCCCACGCCACCACCGTGCCCGACTCGTAGCAACCGAACAGAATTTGTGAATCACTGCTGTAGGTTAAACTGTGGAAACAAATATTTGAGTTAGATTTTCGATGATGAGTTTTATTTTTAGTTGCATGATTAGGTGGGATTTTCCACAAAACTTAAATTTCAATTTCAGTCTATTTCTTCACCATCACCCAGAAAATTTGCTAAGTAATTGCGCCACCATTTTATAAGCCAATTTGGGTAATTAATATTAAACGATTTTTTTGTCCTTATGACTAAGATATGATGAAATTGATTTGAACTAATAACCAGTAGCATATAAACATATTAGTTTTTAAGGTACACTTTTTTTGCTGGGCTCCGTGAAATCTCCAATAGAAAGATTACTGATGTGTGTATGTTACCTGACAAGCGGCGCCCGGGTGTCGGGCGGCGGGATGTAGAGCAGCGGGCGCAGGTCCCACGACGAGTAGAGGCGCACGCCGCCGCCCGCCAGCCCCGCCGCCACGCCGTTCACGCTCACCCCCTCCGGGGCGTTCGAGTAGCACACGCACGTCACCAGCTCTTGTACCTTCACGCTACCTGCGACACAAATGTAGCAAGTTAAATGCAGTCTCAAGTAGAATTATTATTGCTACGTTTTATCATGTAATAGAGCGCTTTATAAAATATAGAAATATACCAGTTCAGTATGGCCAAATAAATATATAAGTGAGTGTAAGGTTACCGAAGACGATGTCCAGGACAGAGTGAAGTGGAGAAGAAAAATCAGAAAAGTTAACTTCACTATCAATGAAGAGAGAGAGAGATTATGGCTAGATTTAGCTTGCTATTTTCTGTAATGTCGTAGCAGTGCAGATAGCTGGAGTAAATTGAAATTTTTCAATATAAAGAAATATATTAATAAGTTGGTTATAATATATTAATTTGTAATCATGTAACATTAGCTGTGGGATATTATTGAGTATACAAATATAAATATCATAAAGTTTTTATTTCTATACTCACCAACAAACCTAGCATTAACAGTATGCACTCTAATCAGCGACTTGTACTTGTAGGCGGCGTCTTTCTCATAGGTGTCGCAGTCTGCGTCGGCGCTGACGTCACAGGCGGCGTGGCTCGCCGACATGTCGTGCACGGACGCCACGTCGCACAGCGTCTCGCTGATCGTCACGTGCGTCACTGTCAGCATGTCGCGGTTCGGGAGCGTGCGGATGTACGTTAATCTGGAAATTAGAGATTGTGTCAAAATTGTGTGAAATTATAATTTAGAAATAAAATTGATTGTCTTGTGAGTTTTCAGGAGTGTCAAGAATTCAGTCGGTCGGTCAGGAGCAGATTTTTTATACATGTGTTCTAAAATACACTATGTCTGTTGTATGCATGATGAAATTTCACGAAGATTGACTTAAGTAAGCTACATCAACATTTCTTTGTTGACTATTGTAATTTTTATTAGATCTACATTTCGAGAAAAGTCTACATTTAAACAGTAGTATAATGATTAATAACCGTATACCCACTTGTTCAAGTCCCACAGCACTATAACGCCATCACTGCTAGCGGTGACCAGCAGCGTGGCGCGCGCACACACGCACACGGCACACACGGGCGCGGCGTGCGCGTGCAGCCGCAGCGTGCGCACGCGCAGCGCGCCGCCGCCGCCCGCCACGCCGCGCACGCGCAGGGCCAGCACGCGCCCTGACACGTGGCCCAGCATGGCGGGGTACGGACATGCCGAGCTGCCGTGCGAGGATGCTACCTTCGTTATCTATAGAAGCACGTAATATAGAATATTAATCACATAAATAATATACTCGTATATTTTTATTGCACATAAAGTATGAATCTGAACGGATTGAGCTGAAATTCGGCATGCAGGTAAATATTATGACGTAGGTATCCGCTAAAAAAGATTTTGAACCGGGAAATATAAAGTTATGCAGAAAAATATTAAAGACCCATTACAATTGAAATAAACTGAGAATTTGGAATACTTACTTGGTCAAGTGCAGGAACATACAATAGTAAGTCCGGTCTGGCGTCTCGTCGTCGTTTTAACCTTACAATGTTGTCTGAATGACCCCATGATAACAACGCTAACGGTTGCTGACCATTGTTCTGTGCATTACTTGATAATGCTTCACCTAACACAAAAAATGTAAGTACATTAATAGCCCGCCCATGTGACTACGGTCAATGTAATTAGATCGAAATATCGCGTCGGGTAAACAAATAGGGTGTCGTAGCCTTTAATTTACAATCACACTTTAGATTCGTTGCATTGTAATATTGTGTGTAAAGTTAGCTGGTTTCAATGAAACTAGCCGATGCAGCCGAAGTCGACCAGAACGACGTTATTATATGTGTAAAAGTCGCAAAAGCTGAAAATATGCAGACAGTTTCTCAAAAATGTTCAATCAAATAATAAATATTTAGTACAAAATATACCTTGCAGAGTGAGCAGCGCGTTGTTCCTGGGCACGACGGCGATGGAGCGCGCGTGCGGCAGCACGTGCAGGCTGGCGGCGCCGGCGCAGGCGCGGCGCGCCACGAGCGTGACGGCGCGCGCGTGGGGCGAGCCGCACCACGAGCCCCAGCGCGCGCCCGACACGCCCGCCCACACCGGCGTCTGTGCACGCACCACAATCATATGTTATATTTAATTTAACCCAATACTAGGCAAGGATATTCTCGCACAATGAACTAAGTGTTTCCCAACCATAAATATCATAAAAACAAGGATGAAGAAGAAACTGATACAAAGAAACGATATCTTATAAGGGCCCAGAGTGTCTCCATGTGAGAGAGAAAAGAAATACCCACAACTTTTTTAATAAAATCAATAAATAGTACCTATTTTTAAATCCTTCTCTTTTCAAAAACTATCAGAGTTGATTTTACAGTTGTTAAACGTTCATGTAAAATGCTATGTGTTATGCAACTGAAGGCTACAGTAAGATCTAGATACGCCATTACATTAACTTCAGTCCATTAACAATATAACAACACATTCAACAGAGCAATTATATTCAAGCAAAAATACTTGGTTTTTATATTCAATGTAAAAAATCCTGGTACATTACCTGTTGTTGTGGCTGTGGATGCAACAAGTCAGGCTGTACGTGTGGATGCGGCGTGCGCAGTAGTTGTCGCGGCGCCTGACCGTATGTGCGGACCATCGTGGCCGCAGCTATACGATCCACTTTGTTCTCTAGAGCTGACGGGTCGAAGCCGTAGTATGTCTGTTTGAATAACATTTAATTAAAGCAATATGATTATGAATTGTCGAAATATTAATCTGTGAAAGCAAACAGCGACAAATTTATAAAGAACACGAAAGTTGTTCTTTTTATTCCATCGTAACATGTAATTGATTGTAGTTATGAGCGCGAATGTTAGTTAGACCCTCACTAAATAAGAAAATTATTCTTTTTTCTAATCACTTAAACAGGAAATAAATAATAATTGTTCAAATACAAGGTATTTCCTTTTCACTGTAGGACTTGAAAGTCTTTTTGAGTCATTAATGCATCTGTCTGCCAAATAACTCAATCAATCTACATGTAATTTCATTAAAAACCAATGTGTGAACGGCACTCACGCAAGCCGGGAAGACGTTGATGGCGTCGAGCGCGGGCTGGCCGGTCTGCTTGTAGCCGAACACCAGGTCGATCCAGTGCGGCAGGCGCTCCGTGACCAGCGGCGCCTCCAGCGCCTGGCGCTGCAGCAGCGTGAACAGGCGCGCGTCCAGCGCCCACGGCGGCAGCTCCACGTCGTCCACGGCCGCGCCGCACTGCCGCACGCCCAGGTTCAGACCTGTGCGTAAAACAAAAATTTAAGCAATTTTACCACTTTAAAAAAGACTGATTTTCTAATATATTAAAAGTCTTTAGGCATCCCTGTTCTTATTAATAAGGTACATCCAGGGGCGTAGCTACCGCCGTATCTGCTGTATCAATTATACGGGGCCCCCGGGCCACGGGGGCCCCCAAAAGTGTGTAAGGAAAAAGAAATAATAATAATAATTATATTTTTTATTATTATTTAATATAATTTTCTTTTGTGAAAAATCTTTACCCCCAAACAACATAAGGGCCCCCAAACAATATAAGGGCCCCAAAACAATTTTTTATACGGGGTCCTGCCAATGCAAGCTACGCCACTGGGTACATCTAAAAGCGGTCAAAGGCTTTGTTTGAATCGTGACAGGTTGAATTTTATAAGGTGAATAATCTTCATAAACATAAAATAAAATTGACGACTTCAAAAAGTGTCTACTTAACTCAAAGCTTAGGTATACCCCAAGGTATTATACTAAGACCAATGCTAAAGTATAAATGATACACTTGTAAACAGTTTTGTAAAGAACAACATGTTAAATCAATTCAACATTAAAACACTTACCTTCGTTATTATGGAAAAGCTCCGGCAGATAGAACAGTTCAGGAATAAGTTCTTTGACGTCAGTGGGCGAGTCGTTGGTGATGAGCCGCCATGTCGTCGCCAGCGAGTGGAACGTGCGGTCCGGCATGTCGAAGTTGTTGTCTATCGCATACAAAGAGACAAAATTAGACATATTTCTTCGGATTTTATTAAAGTTTTGTGTCGAAACGACATGTATTAAACTTCCATGCTATGAATCTCATAGGGTAGTGGGGTCAGGAAAAACCAAAAAACTATTAAAAGTTGATATCACTACATAGTATAAAACAAAGTCGCCCATTTTGTCTGTAGTCCCTTCGTATGCATAAAACTTTAAAACTACGCAACGGATTTTGATGCGGTTTTCACTAATAGAAAGAGTATTTTCTCCGACAGGTTTTTATTTATAATTGAAATACATTGAAACTATATTAGCTGAGTTATAGCGATTTATGTCCAAGAAGTCAGAAAAAAAATCTAATTGAAGATTGCATTTGTGCGTGCGCCGCTTATACCGTTGGATACAAGTAAGAACAATGTATAGCAAAAACATTGGTCTTTATTAGTTCTACAAAAAAGTCCGCGATGACATATATCCAGCTTTTTTATTTAAGTCACAAAAACTACTTTTCTGTATTAAAAAAACATTTAATTCGTTGGGTGATGTTTAACTGGTGATATAACCAATAATACATATATCCTTATCAAAATAAGTAAGTTCATCATCACGAGCATTTAATTTAGATTATTTTTGCAGTTTACAGTGTGTTATTTAGACATATAGTTTAGGAGATATCACGATATTATTGCGGCACGGTACGGGCCGGCCGCGGCGGCGGGCTAAATAAAAAATAAAAGGAAAAAAAAAATAACATGTATATCTACCTACAGGTAGTTTTTAATTGTAGATAGTCTTTAATTTTAAATATATGGGAAACCTTTCTCATCGTTAAAATGAAAATGTATGTATACCTTATATTATATTTCAAAAAATGTAGACAAAGTTAATCTTCTAAAAATAAATGTAAATAAAAAATAAGTAAAAGTAATAAAATGTAGAATGTAAATAATTTAAAAAGTAAACAAGAAAATAATAGTTAATATTAGATGTATATAACAAAAGTAGCTAAGTACACAAAAAAAAACAAAAAATATAAAAAAACGGTACATGAAAAATAAATAATATTAAAAAGTAGGTACTACGACTTTGATCTATACATATAAGACAAAAAAAAATCTGTACATTACTTAAATATTTTTTCCAAAAACTGATAGGGGGGGCGATCAAAGAAGAGTCACAGAAACCAAAAAACATTTTAATATTTTAAACGCGGTTAAGGGAAAGAGAAGTTATTGTGAATTGAAAATTAGTATCCAATATGTGTTGGTGCGTTGACTGTATTTGTCGAAGTAGCGGGATACACGCAAACGAAGTTGCGCGGGTCAGCTAGTTAAATTATAAATATCAGATATCGGTTTTTACTTAGTAAATTAAATTGACACAAATGGATATGTATCTTCATTGCTGAAATCGGTTGTTTGAGCCTTGTTACAAAGAATTTAAATCACTTGTCAACACCACTTGCAGCTTCGTGCTGCAGCAGTTCTCAGGACCTGCTGGTGCATGTGGGTAGTGGGTACATACCCTGGTAGTTGAGGAAGAGCTCGGTGAAGGGCGGCAGGCGCACGAGGTAGTGCAGCACGCCGCCCGAGTTGGAGTACAGCGACGCGTAGTGGTGCGGCTGGCGCAGCTGGTGCATGTGGGTAGTGGGTACATACCCTGGTAGTTGAGGAAGAGCTCGGTGAAGGGCGGCAGGCGCACGAGGTAGTGCAGCACGCCGCCCGAGTTGGAGTACAGCGACGCGTAGTGGTGCGGCTGGCGCAGCTGGTGCATGTGGGTAGTGGGTACATACCCTGGTAGTTGAGGAAGAGCTCGGTGAAGGGCGGCAGGCGCACGAGGTAGTGCAGCACGCCGCCCGAGTTGGAGTACAGCGACGCGTAGTGGTGCGGCTGGCGCAGCTGTAGGGGGCTGCAACCCTCGCGCCGGGCCGCCTTCAGGTCCTGGGCACATGGAGTAGAAACCTTAGTCAATGATGAACAACTAACGTGTCGAAAAAAATCAAGGCAGACAAGAAGGCAACAAGGAGCTTTTAACCAGCAATAAGGGACATAACCTACCGGAAACAATAAAAGTAAGTCGCTCAGATCTTAAAAGTGAAACATGGGATATACTCGCCAGGTGCAAATTGAATGTTAGCAACATACCATTCGTTGTTCAGGCATGATTCTGATGGGGTTTTACCATAGAGAACAGAAAGAAGCTCATGGCTTATTCTATCAACGACCAAAATCAAAAACCGATATGGTCTGTTTTCACATTCCTGGTATAAACAGTCCATTAATTACCTCAGAGATTTAATAAGTTTGAAATGTGTTACATTAAATCGTCCAGAAACATTAAACCTGGCAAAAACATAACATTATAATGCAACGGGTCTCAAACGCGATTGAAAATTAAAGCTTAGGTTACCTTATATGTTCACCCGACGTTTCGATCGAATTACATCGACCGTGGTCACGAGCTGACTGACTAAAAATATCAATGTAAATATACTCACATTATAAATATTGATATAATGCTGTTCTCTATTCTTGTTCTGCACCGCCATGGGTTTGCTGAGGTCCCTGAACGAGGCCGGGTCGTTGAGGTCTAGTATCCGCGACGTATAGTCAGCGATTACGAACGGCAGCACGGGGTACTGCATGAGGTCGTTGTAGGAGCGACCGCCGAGGCCGTTCAGACGCATGAGATACTCCCAGTTTGTGATGCTGCCGCTGCGCCACGCTGCCATCGCTTCGTTTAGTGTGTCCGGTTCGATTCTGGATGGCGCATTATGTAGGTTAGTGAAGTGAAATGTAATTTTTATTTGTAAGTTTTATTTGAATACGTTTAGCTAATTAAAAGGTCGATGAGTCCATTGCGAAGTAACTCTGTGCATTGAATAATTTTGGCTTATAAAATGCTATTAAATATTTCTTCACATAACTTGTAAAAACATCAAAGTTAAAAATGAAATAAAGTTATCTAACCATAGAAAAGGAGCTCAAAATTTATTTTTTATTTAACAGATTATTTTTTTATTTTTAGATAATTTTAACAAAACCAGAAATTAACAAAGTATTTATCAACCTAAAAAATGACTAATATAAAGTACGTATGACGACGTATACGTGCACGTATTTGAGTGTAGTGTAGCTTGTTACCTGGCGGGTGGGTGGTGCGAGGAGGCGAGCGCCTTGAGGAAGGCGGCCCGCTCGACGTGGTCGCTGAAGGCCAGCAGGTGCGCGTGGCCCGAGCTCAGGAACAGCTCCACGGCGCGCTCCTGCAGGCACCAGCGCCGCGTGGCCACCTGCACCACCGACTCCAGCGGCCAGCTCTCCGCCTGCGCCGCTGCCTGAACCTAAACAACAACACATAGATTTTGACTACTGTTCGGTACGGCCATCATACATAAGCATAAAGTCACATTGGTGTTTGTACGATATTGTAGTTGAATAAAAGCAGTGTTTTCAGTTTGCGTACAGACTTCAATGTGTAGTGGATACATTTCGTCACTTCGGCAACAAACTGAGTTCGTAATGGGCTAGATGCGCAATAAAAATATGCACAATAACGTGAACTTTGCAAGGTCTAAGCATACATTTCTAACTTATAAGTTTCTGATCCACGATTAAAACTCAGGACGTAAATCATTAATCTATCATTTGAAGCAGTTAGTCCGTTTGTAGACCCGGTTAATAATATTATGGGTAAATGTAAGACACAAACCTCAGGTATATAAAGTCGATCCTTCCTTATAGTGGTGGGATCATAGTCTCCATCCTCAGGTACGAAGTGTATGCAGCGGTCGCTGAGCAGCAGCTCTCCGTCCAGCTCGGCGGCCACGGTGACGCACGTGACCCGCGCCGTGTAGCTCACGGTCTCGTTGAGCTGCAGCCGCGCCACCAGCCCGCCGCGGACCGACCACCACCCGCCTACCACGCTGCGTAGGGGCGGGGAACGGTGCGCTGTTTCTGATAAAAAAGTGGATTAGGTTATTTAGATTTAAAAAAAAAAATAATACAGACTGCTTAGATCTTGAAATTTGTTTTTTATGGTTTTTTTTTATGACGCACATATTATAATCTGCTTTATTTAGTACTCATGACACTTTAAAGCGTCATAACAGCGTCCACGCGGCCGCGTATGTTTTTTTAAATATGATAGTTCCAATTCATAAATAAAAAAAAATATTTTATGTCATCTATTGTAGACTCTACACTCACCTAAGGGGAGGAAAATACACTACATATACGAGTTCTATAAATACACTAACACGAATTAATTTGACTATACAATTAGTTTACATGACCACAGCAAAATGCTACTAATTTATTAGACACTTATGCAATCAATGTATCATTATCTTTATCTTCAGGCAGCTACTTCATGTGTGATGTGGTGACTCACCAGCCTTATGTTTCTGTTGTTGTTTGAGGAACTTGGGCGGTATGTGCAGGTGCGCTCGACGTAGCCGCACGCGCACTCGCCCCGGACCCTCCGTCGGGTCCAGCTGCCACGAGCGAGGGTATGAACGTGGATCGTGCCATACCGCTGGAAATAAAACATTACATTAGAGAGTTATTTACACAAGCAGGCTGATATAAAACATTCTCCTACAATCCAACATTGTACTAGAGAGCTTCTTATGCAAGTTGCACTGAAGGTGGAGGTATACAAAATTTGATTTTTTTAATGTCAATTAATGTCTGACTCACGGAATTAATGGTTCGTTGGCTGGAGTTGTTTTATTGGACACACACGTATGTAGTATTTGTTATTGTTATTTTGTAGTATTTATTATAAATAATATTATGTTTTAGGCACATAATGCATGCCTAGAGTATCCCTTAAGTCTTTTTAAACGCTAGGAGATCGCGGTACAGCCACTGATGAATTATATAACCGAAAAAATGACTATAATTATCATAAAGAATTTCTTCAGTATGTGTTACCTTGTTCATGCGTGTAAGTGTCGATGAGTCTCTGCCAGGCCTGCGCGGCGCTGGCGTGGTGCGCGTGAGCCCTACGCAGGTGCTCCATGAAGGCCTTGCGCTGGGAGTTCTGAGCGTCCACCACGCCGCGGGTCACTGACATCGCACTCTCTGTCACCTTGCTAGCTAACACGTCCTTGCTCCATACCACCCTGGGAGATGGAATAAGTTTCATTACAGTTTAGTCATTGAAAAAACATTTTTTTTTTCATCTTTCTAGTTGCCCACGTTTCGGCACTAATATAGGCCTCCATTCATTACGCCACTTTTAAAGATCCCGTGCTCGTCTCATCTATCGCATACATTTAATGCAATGCATGCAATGTTGTCCTGTTACTAAAATGCGAGTCAAAAATATGATGTATTGTATATTATCCTTGAATAAAATGAAAAAATGTGTATCCTGTGTTTATGTCGTATGTATTCATAATGGTAATGCCAAAGTATTGCAGCCGGTATCGGAACTTTATCATGGTATTTGGCACTATGGAAGTATTAACAAGTTTACGTATACGTACTTGCCAATGACGGACCTTGTCCTGGCCGCGTGGCGGGCCCAGCGCTGCTCGGCGTGCTGCAGCAGCGCGGCGGCCTCGGGCGCCAGCAGGTCGGACGTGACGCGCTCGGCCAGCCCCTCCTGCAGCCCCACGGCCCAGGCGCGCGCCCAGTCCGTGATGGCCAGCTCCACGCCGCCCACCGAGCTGCCCACTGCTCCAGACTCTTCGGCTGATAGGTGGATGTGCTTCAGCATTGTTACCAAGTAGATAGCCAACTGGATGGACAGAAATGTAGAACAGTTTTGTATAAAATGGCAGCATGAAACGATTCGATACAAATTTCAAACAAGCATAATACGTGTAAATGATGTACGTATACGCACGAGTTCGTTCTTACACTTTGCCAGATAATTTACCAGCCATATTGAAAAAAAACACAAATGGTTTATTTTTAGACTTCTATTTTGTAAGTATACGCATATAGCTACTCTTCTCACTACAAAATACACTATATTGGTTTATATACCTAACAAATTTTCAATAGAATAGCTTCCTACCTTCCTGAGCGCGGCAGGTTCAGTAGGCGTGAGCACGTGCAGCACGTGTGGTGGCGCGTGGTACAGCGCCCGCAGCAGGCGCGGCTGCAGCTCCCGGGTGCCTGCCGCTGGTGCCGCCGCCCACCAGAACAGCTCCTGCAGCGCGCCGCCCCACTCCGCGCCCACCGACACCCACCATTTGGGACGAGTCGAGCTTGACCCGCTCACCGCTACAAAAAAAAAATGATCATTCATCAATTTATGTGTAAATCTATGTCTCTAGTGAAAGAGAGTATAAGTCCGAATTCGTCGAAAATGCAACTTTTGTAATATTTTAGCATAAGTTTGCACAGTTTTCCCTTTTGCACATTGGTAACTTTCTCATTTTTAAATATAAACAATATCTGTTTTGACCAATTGATAGAGTATTTTTTCTAAATCATAAGTGTTAAAAAAAACACAACTCTTTTTTGTCAAAATCGAACTCTTTTTCATTAGAGGCACAGAAATTTACCTGGCCAAAATATTGAGATATAATAAAATGTTTAAAGAAATATGGTTGAAATGATGTTGTGTATTTGCTTTCAACATAAATAGCTAACTTAATTTAATCGACGTACAGTTTTCCTATACAAAATAGACTAAAGAACAGATCGATTTTTAAAGCCCACTGGTTAGGATTTATAGCTACCTAGCAGCAGTGTAGAGAGCAGCCTGTCGAAGAGCTGCGCGTCGGTGTGTAGCGGCGCGTGCGGCGAGTGCGTGAGCAGGAAGTTGACGGCGCGCGTCACGCCCGCCACGTGCCGCGCCGCCAGCTCGCCGCGCTCCGACCGCGCCAGCTCGCTGCCTAGAGACACTGCTGATGATAGCACTGTGGACGAATAATTACGATAACATGTTTTAAGTGCTTATTGACAACAAGATTGAAATGCAACACACACAAAGCACGGCTACACGATTGTAATTTTACGTAGTCATATAGTCGATTACACACACATGAAGTCATGTAGATGTATTGCAACTGCTACGGGTGACAATACAAGAAAAGAAACAATAATAATACTCGTATATTACAGTAATTAAAAGACGACAGTTCCAAGTATATTGTTGCAACCTCACTCAAAGACATTTTTTTTTCACAATTTCAACGCCTTCCTTTTTATTAATAGTAACTGAGAGACTTTCAAACGTTACTTAAATCTAATTGACATTTTTAAATATTATTGTAATTGGCATTTTACTCACCAGTAGTGAAATAATTGGCATACTTCGTCTGCGCATTGTACGAGGAGTGTAGTTTATCTTCCAGGTAGTCTAACTGCGCGTTAAACAGTGATATCTGCGCGTCTCTCGCGACTCGACGCACTTGATCGTCACCGCACAGTTCTATGTACGTGAGGAGATGATGTAGCTCCGATATCGTCTGTAAAAGAAAACGGTTTATAGTACGTTTGTACGTGTACGTATACGCTTTTTTGTAAGGTATACGCATTGTTTAAGAAACTTTTGTTATAGATTTTATGGAGTTTCAAATTGTACTGTACATTAGCAGCTAAAGCATAAATCGGTCTTTATACGAAATATGACATTCATTTCTGTAAACATGTTTAAATAATAATTGTTTTGTGAATTCAACATTTTTAAATGCTTAATATTGTGAGCTCAATCTCAACAAAAATTAACTTACATACACCACAGGAGTATTTATGAACATCTAAATTATAATGTAAGATACTTTGACTCACAAAATTTACGTAGACATTATAAACAAACACTACAAACCTGCATACTATGTTGTGAAGACAGCGCTTTGATAGCGACTCTATTGAGCAACTCATACAGATCTTCAAGCAGCAACTCTCGACCTTCAAAGTTGGTGTCAGGCATCTGTCCCACCGCTCTGATAGACCGGATCACTACTTCTACCAGCGATATCTCTGATAACATTTTGAGTGACGCCTGAAACGAATTGAAAACATGAAACTTTAATGTTTTATTTCATTGCTTTTGTGTCGTAGTTGTTAATGGTCGCCACAACAATACCTGCGACATGCAATAGATACTTTTGCAATCCATAAAAAGCTGTAATGCTTTGTGTCCGCTGTTTATGTTTGTAGAAGTAACCGAAACACAATAGTTAATCTAAGTGCTAATAAAATTGTATATCAATAATATTTTTTTGTGTGGACTGTCTAGGTACATAGATATATGTATGCAACAACGTGAAACTATTAGATTTGGCAGTTTGTAGTTACTTACCTTGTCAATGATTCTTCTAAGTAATAATGATATGTTATGTGCGAGCGGTACGTCTCCTAAACAGCACGGTAGTAACGCTAGAAGTGGCGGACTGCGGTGTAGGGACTCTTCGCTCACGTCCACCCAGATATCATCCTAAATGAAACACATTCATTACATACGTACAGGTAAAGACAATATAATATATTTTTAAGGAATAAGTTTCTTATTAAATACGAAACAAAGATAGTTACTTAAACTTTTGTCAGGTATTTTAATTAAGTTATTGATACTAAGAAATTTAAGATTTATGTATTGTAATGTTAGCATTTTTAAATATTGATACAAGTGAAAATAGAACATTACTTACGTCTAGTTGATCTTCAAGTGGTACGTCACACTTGGTAAGTAACGCAGCGCAAGCCGACGCTAGTTCCCAGGAGCCTTCATATAGCGAGATCTGAAAGAAATTGAATTCTTTATTATTGGGTTACAACTGTATAGAAATTACTTAGAAATGATTGTGATTACTTAGTAAGTTTAATCAATTACCGAACAATATAAAAGACCTGAATAATATGAATGCATACAAATATCAACTTAAAAAATATGTACAAACACTGAAATGAAAGAATAGAAATACTGTACCTATATTGTATTATTGATATCAAACACTAGAGGTGAAAAAACATGTTAATACTATTGTTATCGCACTGTATCTCATTTTAAGTGAACTTTATGTTTTTATGAGAAATAAATGTCTTTAGACCTAAGTCTCGTCATGTAATCGTGAACTTTAAAGTTCATGTTAAGTATTGTTAAGTTAGAATTACAATAGTCGTAATAACATAGTGTATATGTATAATTATGTGAGGTGTTTAGAGTTTTTTTCGAGTCAAATTTCATGTAATCTTACATTGAGCGGGTTCCGGAAAATATTACGGAATTTTTAAGTTAGAAAAATTAAAAAACACAGCTCATGTAATTTATGGACGCCCTCTTAAGGGATTTTGTGTGTGGAAAAATGTGACATAATAAGTAGTGACGCTATGTACCTGGTTAGCTAGATGTATATAGTAGTGGTGCTGGTGCAGCTTCCTGGCCAGGTCCGTGCTGGCGCGGCGCGTCAGGGCCCCGAGCGCGCGGACGGCGGCGGCCCGGCAGCGCGCCACGCGCTGGTTGCTGAGCACCACCAGGCTCTCCGCGCACACCGCGCCGCACACCGCCTGCACACACACACCACACAATGATTAATTCGAAACTATGTCTAAAGTATATACCGTTGCCTAAACGCAAATCATATAATAAAATACAGTAAGAATTTTTTTTTTTCGAAAATGTCTATGTCATTTTCGTTAACGTAATTGACTCCATTGTTCTATTTCATTATATTGTGTCTAATATTCACACTCTATGTAATGGAACATATATTTTTTTTACGTAGCTAATAATGAAACATACCTGATGATGTGCATGATCTGGTAGCAACGCTAATGCATGTCGCAGTAGCAATAGTAACCCTTCACACGCTGACCAACCGGACGCTGCACCCGCACGGACACGACGCTACAATAATGAAATAACCATATTATTAAACTAGACAATTTATCAACAAAAATAAATATTTTTTATATAATTTTTCACAAATTAACGAAGATTTAAATTACTCAGTTAGAATTTAATTATTTTTCGATTTTCCCAATGAGGTTGGCATAATCGCCTCAAGTGACTAAAGCCTCGAAAAATTGTAGGAAAAAAAATAATACCCTTTAGTCAATTATAAAAATCCACTAAACATGACTATAAAATATGATAAAAAAATAAGTGCATAATACAATTAAATACTGAAATGATACATACCTGATGATAAATCCCGCTAGTATACATCTCCACAGTGGTGTGATTGACATCGTCTACGTCCACCACGATGTACTCGTTCAGCTCCTCCACCTTGCCGTCCTTGCCGTCACTCTCTTTACTGTCCTTACTGTCTCTACTGTCTTTACTGTCCTTTCCTATCGCACTGTCCTTGCTCGCCGCGTCACTGTCTATTATACCTTCTGTGGATTTCTTGTCATCTAGAATTGAAAAGGAAGTAATTATCAGTTCAGTTTTCGGTAAATTTTCAATCTTGAAATTAAGGTTGATTAGTAATAAGAATGAGAGTTTATTTGTTAAAATACTTACCGACAGCTGTATCTGAATTTTCAGACGTGGAAGATGCTGTGTGTTTTCTGAAAATAAAAACATGAATATTAACGTATTAAAAACATGAACATTGACGTCACGCACAAGAAAAGATTTTTGTTTACCGAAAACCCTTAAGAAATTAGTGGCATGCAAATTTGAAGTAGGGTTCATACATATTAATTTAACGTGCACATCTAAAATTTTGCGAACATTAGGTTTAACACAATATATTATGTGATGTACATGTCTTAAAACTTTGAACAAAATCTACACACCTGCCTTCCTGTATCTGCTTATTAATCATACTCTTCAAATGCTTAGTAGACTCCGTACTCCCGCTACTATCTATTCTATCTTCATCGCGGTTTTCAACCTTTTCCTTAAGGGTATTAAGGCTACTTTCGTTCGTGGTCTCATCGGCCGAGGTGCTGGACACGCTGGGCCGTTCTTCGGAGCGCTTCTTGACACGCTTGGAGGGTCGCTTCTTGGTGAAGCTGGACGTGAACTCGCTCATGTCTTGAGTCTCTGATGTGAGGAGGAAGTAGAAGTTTGCTCGGGAGTGTGTCACGAATGTGTCGCTTGCCTAGGGGAGCAAAGAAAATACTAATTAACTTTAAAATATCTTTTTGTAGTTCTTCATGTGCGCTGCGACTGCTGGACATAGGCCTCTTTTGTTGTTATAAACCCGCAAATACAGCTACACCGTAGGGGACACAAAATGGGTTAAAAAAAATTGTATATCGGAATTCGGAACATAATTTGACTTATTCGTCTTCGACATTTCGAAATTTAATCAATCACAGTATTGTAACAGAAAAAATATATGGAATAATGTAAGTGTATACATACCTGATGCATAAGCAGTAAGAAGTCACAGAGCATGGCGAGGCGGTGTAACAGTGGCGGAGCGCCCACCAGACCACGCACCACTTCCACCAGGCTACTGCTCGCCACAGGGTCGAGGGGACCACATTTCGAGTTTAGGAACCGTTCCTATGAAATAAATACATAAATTAACAACAGAGGAAGTTCTTAAAAAGATAATATGGTAAAAAATACATTAAATAAAAGTGACATTTCATGTTGCCATCAACTGCTGCCAAACTTAAGTTTTGTAGATCTCATACCATTAAGCAATTCGAATAGTAGTCGTAATATTTTTTTTGTGACTCGCGTATTTATTGTATATTCTACAATGCCAGTAGGTTTCACATGTCTTCTATCTTTATCGATATTTACCTTGCAAGCTAGCAGTAAGTGGTGCAGCAGATTGAGCCTGTTCATCTGGTAGTGGTTGAAGGCGCGGCGCGGGTGTGAGTCACGCAGCAGCGCTCGTATACAACAGAGAGTCAGCGCCCACGCCGTACCGCGCTGTGTCTCGCGGGTACCGCTCGTTGTTTCTACCTCCCATGCTAGCTCCTGGGGAGATAAGTGACGTATGAGTATGCTATATCTTTATATACATAATTCTTCTGTAAGTCTGTATGTCACTGAACTTCTCTTAAACGACTGGACCGATTTTGAAGAAATTTTCTGTGTGTGTTCAAGGGGATCTGAGAATGGTTTAGATTCTCAATTTTGTCCGCTGGATAATGTAAAAAAGTTTAAAAAGTTTTTCAAATTAAAGACGTGTAGACAGGACAACATGTGTCGGGTCCGCTAGTTAATGAATATAGTTCATAGAATGTGTGACACGTATACGCCAACACGTATACGGACACGTACATGCATGCTGACGGATGACGTTTATGAATGGAATACTGATAAAGGTGGCTACCTTGCTAGTATTTTTACATGCGGAAGATCGTGGGTACTTCCAAAGAGAAAAAAGCTGTTTAAATAATCTATACAGAAGATTGTCTCCGCGATGCAACACAAGTTATTAATACGAAAATTAACTTAAGAAGATAAACAATCAAGTTCAATTAAGATGTGTCGAGCATGATGTCAGCAGTGTAGAGCTACATGCTATATTCTTTTTTCTTTTTTTTTTTAAAAAGACAACTCCCGCACTAAGAATTGCTCTTGTGTCGCGGGGACTTTTACAAACATACAAACAACGGACACAAAGCACAACCAGACCCGAAACAATTATTTGTGGATCGCACAAATAATTGCTCCGTGTGGGAATCGAACCCACGACCTCCCGTTGCAGTGGTATCGGCGTGGCGACCTAAACCACTGCGCCACGGAGGCAGTCAATTATATTACCTGTGCCGTGTCGAGGTACCGCCAGGCGCGCGTGAGCAGCACTAGCAGTGCGGGCTGTAACAGCACGGCGTCACTGCGCGCCGCCAGCTGCACGCTGCCCGCGCACGTCGTCAGTAAGGGAGAGCTGCAAGCTTCGTCTAGTATAACCTGCGAACCAAACATATTTTATAGCAACTTTGAAAGTTACGTATTATTCTAGTGCTAAGCGGGTACCGTGGCCTTTGAAAGTCTGCAACACGTGTGCTGCGAATGCGACCCTTCAATAACCTATCTGCTATGTAGGACTATTAAATAGTATTACATGGAGATTGAAGCATATCAATCTTCGTCATGTTAGGTTATCGAGATCAGGCTACCAAGGCCTATACAGGTTTGCTGAAACGTGGAGTAATAAAGAGAGTAAAAATAGCTTTAAATTATATCTCGTTTTAATCTTGTTTGCATCGTTTCAATTCTACAGAAACTCAACCCAACATCTTTATATATTTCTTTAGTCTGAAATCAAGTATTTACCTTAAGCAAGTGATGTGAGACATGACAGTTGGGCGCGGCCATGACAGTGAGCAGCATGTCGGGCGCGTCGTCCGCGTAGAACATGGCGTGCAGCCGGTTGTCCACGCGACACGCGCGCAGCAGGATCGACAGAGCTAGCGCTTGCTCCTCTGGACTGCCTTCCAGTTCCACCACCTATTAAGATTTTTTTTTATTAATACGTGGATAATTAATTAAATATTGAGTATAACTATTAAAAACGCTAAATATGTGAGTAAAAACAAATTTATCGTGTTTCAATCATTTTTATTTATGATCTTGGATTTTTATTATCCGACTGAATCAATTACTGAATATCTTTTTTATAATATGGCATACGAATTACGAATTTACCTGCTACTCAATAATTGATTTTTAAAAATTATAATGCACTGGTGAGTGTGACTGTAACGTACAGTCACTGATTCGCTCATTCCCTCTAGAGTCTAGAGGTATATTTTGTGCTCATTTGTGGAATCGCGAGTTTTTTTTTCATTCTATCAGTGTTTTTTGTCCAAAATAATAATTGCATACACAAAATATCACCCTTAAACGAACACGTGTACACATGAAACAAATACGTATACGTTAAAAAACTACTACTCTAGTTATAAAATGTTGAAGTTATTGATGTCACTGGGCCAGACGGTGATGATGTTGATACAGACCCTAGCATACAAATACAGCAGCACATCAGCTCCTCCCAGCATGTATATAGCGGGAGCGAGCGCGCGGTGCCGGCTGGCCAGCGCCGCGCCCGTCCACACCGTGAACAGCGTCTCGGGGATCGACGACACCGGCCCTGATGATGATGAAGGCAGGCTCGATGCTGATGATGACATGAGGCTGGCTGAGGCCACGCGACCAGCGAATACTGTGGACAAACCAATAAAAATTGTTGCAGCATGTTAAAGATCCAGCTATAGTTATCAATAATCTTGGTTAACGGATAATTTCTGTAACTTAACACAAATCAATGTTTTCCTTGATTTTAAGCTGAGGCTAAACAAGCGTTACATGTAATATAACCCACCGTGTAATGTAACGTGAATTCTACGTGTGGACAGCAACGCAATTACACGTTACTCTCGTCTGGACCCTGGTTACCTCTGGATTGTTTTACAGAGGTCCATAGAACATATTATCCATAGAACATATTAGTAACGTTTTAATAAGGAGACATTTTGATTACATAAGACTACCAATTTGTATTTTTTGCTTTGACACACCATTACGGATTGAGTAATTGAGTGTTTTCTTTATTGAGAGGATTTGACACTAAAACATTACGAGATTTGAAAATAAAATATAACTTCATACCTGTAGGTAGTGCGACAGTCTGATGGTACAGGTTCATTATATTTGGCGCGTGTGCAGAGAATGTCAATAGTAGGTTGTCATGTAGCTCTCGTAACGTCGCTGTTGAGATTTCAAATACCTACACAATGAAAAAAATAGTTACGTTATTTCTTTATAATGTTAAGGACTCACTACCATATTTTATGTGAAAATATGTATATTTACCTGGTCCCAATCGATGTTTGAGTCCAAAATATTAGGTGTCAATACTAGAGGGAAGTTTGGAGATTCACATCGCACCTGTAAACAAAAAGTTAAATCAAGCATAACATTCACATAAATAATAATAAATTTTATATCTATCTGAAACCAGCTAATACTAGTTTCATAGAAACAATTTGCATCTATCTAAAACTTGCATAAATAGTTTAGTAAAAAATTAGTTGCCAATGAATTGAAAACCCCTTCTTTTTCTGAAGTCGGTTAAAATGTCAAGACTATGTCTTTTTTTAAAGCCAACTCCCTCACTAAAAATGGCTTTGGTGTCGCGGAGACTTTACCAGACCAACATACAAACAACAGACACAAAGTACAACTACACCCGAAACAATTATTTGTGGATCACACAAAATTGTCCCGTGTGGGAATCGAACCCACGAACCGACGCAATGGTAGCGGAGTGGCGACCTAAACCATTGCGCCATGCAGGCAGTCAAAACAGTTTAAACAATAGATTTGCATGTAGTTCTTCTATTTCATTACATACTTGACAAGCGTGATCCGCGCCATGTGCAGTGAGATGTATAGCAGTGTACACACTGAGCACGGGCGCGCGGTACACGTTGACACTGGACAGGTGGTACCCGCCGCCGCCCGCCCCGCGCCGCAGGCAGCCCAGCAGCACGTTCGTGGGCGTCACCTTGCGGACTAAGATACCTGGCACCGGGAGTGACACTGTCTCGCATTCGTACCCGTTCACGTACAGTGTCACCTGTTGAGGAAACATGGTGTTAGTATTACAGTTATACTCGGGCCATTTTAAACGTGCGAACTAAGGCATGTCATTTTATCGGAGTCTCTCGCTCGCACTTACACATTGTCACATTCCTATGATTCTTTTGTATATGACGTAGTTCGCACGTTTATTGTTTATTTAACTTGAGTATGTTAAAAAAGCCCTAGAAAAATTATGATTTACATCAAGATGCCTTTTGTAGGAACGGGACATGCACAACAGACGATAGGGACAGTTGCGAGAATAATGCCCAACAGTAAGAGCAAAAGAAAGTGTTCACAAGACTGGTACGTAAACCAGACTATACTTTGAGAGCATTTCGAATTTATTTTTCATTCAATGGTAACGAGCGTCCTTTAAAAGGTAAGGGCAATCGACATTTCCTTTTGAATATATTTGACATGGTAAAGTATACACATTGGAAAAGTTGGTTTGTAAATCAAATTATAATACAACCTGCTAACTATTCGGTTCAATTAATAATTGCTATACAGTACCTGTATGTATATATGTCTCTTATACACGAGTTCTTTAACATTAAGCGCGATGCAGGTCCACTGCCTCGGCGCCATGCCGCTGACAACGCGTGCCTCGCTCAACACGCGGTTCTGGTTCGGCTCCGGCCGGGACAAGCGGAATGTGAATGTACCTGAAAGATAATGTAAAATTATAGTTAAGTTTTTAATTTAGTTATATATTATGAAAAAAAAACACATAACAATGATCTAGAAATACAATATTAAAGCTTGTTTCACAGCTTACGAATAAGTGTCAGTTACCCATGCAATCATCAATAGTTTAATTTTGTTTTTTGTCAGGAAAATGTGTTACCCATGGAGAAAGTGGGGGTCTGTGGGCTCTCCCACCGGCTAGGCGCTCCAGCTTTAAAATTTGGGCATACCGACTAAAAACCTGACAGTATTCCTTCAACAGTCACCATAAATGGCCAGTACGCGGTACCTCCAATTGGATACTCCGCATCAATAGATTACCTACTAATGGTAAAGTACTTACCAGTGTTAGTATCGAGCCACACTTCGAACATGAGCGAGTCGTGTCCCACAGAGATGACGTGCGACAGCTCGGCGGGCTTGCACGACACCTCCTTCTTGGGGGACTTTGGTTTGCTTATCTCACTGTCTGAGAGCTCGTCGTTGAACTCGTCTCCTCCATCTAAAAATGATTAGTAATGTGTTTGAGTAAAAGGATAATCTTAAATTCTCAAAATCAGCTAACTTAAACCTGAACGAGAGTTCAAGAACTTCAGTGTTATTTTGGACATGAATAGTTTTTTAGCGTATCGCTTTGCTCAATGGATGCACGTACAGAATTCGCATCTGCATGCGACATTTGCGTTACACACATTTGTACGTTATGAAATAATTCTGTTTAAAAAAACGTGCAATAACATTTGGGAACGTTTCATTTTAACAGTTATTGGTCAACCTAGTAACAAAGTTGTTCAAGCCGCACGAAAGGCCTTCGACATGGCTCAACGACTTTTCTCTTAACTGAAAACAACTGGGACCGACCTATGTGCTTTCCCAAGCACGGAGACGCTCAGTTCAAATACATAGTGATACGGTCACCCATCTATAGAATGACCGCGTTAACGGTTGCTTAACCCAGAGATCGTTTACCGACCGGTGGGCACAACTGGCTATGAGCGCCTCTAACTAGTTAAGTGATATGCTTACTCCACTCGTAGTGGTGTACGTACCCCACAAGTGCTGGTCGTCGGTGGTGGTGTGCTGCGTGTGTAGCCAGGCGGTGAGCGCGAAGCCCGCCAGCCACGGCGCCCAGCCCGCGCCCTCCACGCCGCACCGCACCGCGTGGCACGACCACGGGGACTTTATACCTACGACAAAGAAACATGAACAATAAATAACTGCCTGGCACTAAGTCTGTTAACAGTTCTAAAGACAAACTATTGTCTACCAAATACAAGCAGATTTGAACATGTAAATGAACCAATCGTAATACTTATAAGCTTTTTTGGACCTGGTCGTTTCTCGGTTCCCGCATAGATACTAATACCCACCAATGTTAGAAATACGATTCGTGCTATGTGCGAATATTCATTAATCCGGTTTGTTGAATTTAACATTACATGCAACGAAAATCTTAAGTAATTCAAATGTAATTTGTTGTTATCTGCATAGGACAGATTCATACTACAATAATATAATCTCTCTCTTTCTGACTATTCGTTCCATATGGTGGTGGGGTCAGACTACCTTACCTCTTCCTCCACTTCGCCCTATCCTTGACGTCATCTTCCTTACTTCCTTCTTTTCTTAATACTACAATAATATAATACAAATTAAGATACAAGTGTCTTACCGGCTCGTGTATGTGACTCGTGGTATCTCTTGGCGCAGTTCTCGGCGTGGTGGCTCTGTGACGTCACGTTGTTCACCGTCACGAAGCTCATCTCTTCAGACAGCGAGTGTATCGCATCTGTTGACATTGTTACTTTGTTATACGAATATAAGTGCACGTATACGTAGCGCACGTAGACGTGTATACGTTAAAACAGTCCTATTTGAAAAATTATATCATTAATCACCTTTGATATTTATAACACACGATTATTTTCGGACTTAACTGCAAATTCAAACATAGTAAGGGCCGAATCCCACTCGAATCGGCACATCGATGATTTGACTAAATTAAATCACGTTAATTGCATGATAAATAATTAGCGATGGTCGTAGATAATGTTCATATATGTAAGTACAAGTACAAAAATCCTTTGAATATGTATGTATTATAACAAACGCGAACACTGACGTAAGATACTTACCAGGGTTATCAGAGTCCACAGGGAAGGTGAGTATACAATCTGGCGTGTTCTGATTAGCTGCCGTCACTAGTCTGTGTAGCGAACTGAGCAGCATGCCTAGTGGCGGCTTCTCAGAAGTGAAGAGCTTCAGGTAAGAGGCCAGTTCAGCCGGCTCGATACTTTGTGAGGCTAGCACGTGGATCAGTTCTAGGATGCTGCGTTGAAGATCTGGAAGAGATATGAAAGTTAATATTGTGTTTTGTTATTTGTATGGTGAATGTAGAGTAATAATATACAAAGCAACGTAACTAGTAACTGTACCAATAACTGCTCGGCTAGAGTATTAACTACTCTTCGTCTTTGAACATAAAGCAAGACTGAAATGACATTTCGAAGTAATGTGAGAATTAGAAATAATAGTCACTTATTGATTGGTTAAGAATCATCAATATGACAACTTTTATATCTGAAGGATATTCAAAAAAGTTCTTAAAAACAGCACTTGTCTGGCGTTGTGGATCTGTGTCTACATTATTCCGTGAAGTGAGTCGGTTTAAGTCTATAATTAATTAATTAATTGTAGTATAAGGTCTTATAAGTTTCAGTTTGTATACCTTCAAGCGTAGAGTCAGTAGTAGCGAGTATATGCGCGGGCGCAGGCGCCAGCAGCCTTCTCAGCAGCGGCGGCGGCGCAGCCCTGGCCCGCGCCAGCGCGGCGCCCACGCGGCCGCACCAGGCGCGCGCCACGCCCACGCCCACGCGCCACGCCGCGCCGCTCCATGTGCCTTCCTCCTTGGATTTTACTAGTCTGGACAAAGTTATGGCAAGTTAGTAGTATTGATTTTAGAGCTCTGATAATATTGAACCTACCTATATCAAAAAATATTAAAACCTTAAAATGCATCCCTGATTATTAAAACACTTTTTACATTCCCGAAAATGGAAGATCTCGTAAAATCTTTTAGCAATGATGCGATCAGAAATGAAAAGTACTTTCATTTGTCAAATGAAGATGCAACTGATGTAAACTTCCTCACAACGCACTTACACGCAACTAAAATCAAATACAAGTCAATTAACAAAAAAATTAAAAATACAAGCTTTAATTACCTATCTTATTTACATATAATATATTATTTATATGTATAATTCTGTATTCAGGCATTCCCATAAAATATAAAACTGTACTGTATAATTTTTCCATGCAATATGTATTGTGTATTGCACAACATAACAAAAGGTTGTCGACCTAATATTAATTGGCCCAACCATAGCTCCGATCAATCAACTAAACAATTAACAAATGAAACTGCGCCCACTAATGATGCCCGTTGAGATAACTAATCACTTCCTCCATCAAACATAACTACAACAAATATAGCATTGAAAACACATAGCAGTATTTTATACAGTCTAAGGCTTTTTTAAAACACAACTCCCGCATTCGTAATTGCTCTTATATCGCGGGGACTTACACATACAACGAGACCGGAAACAATTATTTGTGGATCGCACAAATAATATAATCGTTCCGTGTGGGAATCGAACCCACGACCTCCCGGCGCAATGGTAGCGGTGTGGCAACCTAAACCACTGCGCCACGGCGGTCGGCGATCTAACTTTTGCTATTTGTTCTACTAATATATTAAATGCGAAAGATGCACGGATATGTCCATCCATCCTCTCAATGGATGAGATGTTTGTTACTCTTTCACGAAAAACTACTGAACGGATTTTAATGAAATTTGACAAAATTCGTTTTTAACACAGACTTAGTAATAGTAGTAGTTTTAACGTGGACGAAGTCGCGCTAGTTTATTTCTAGATGCTACAGGTTAATTTCCTAGTTAAGCTTGTTCGACTAGTTCATCGCAGTTTTCTAACAAAACAACCTAAATGCGATGATGATGACTACTATAAAATATTTTAATGGCTATACTAGATATATTTTACATCGTAGTTAACCTAAGAACCGGTAGTACAGTGACTTGAACGTTTTTGGAGAGAGCGGTGAACCACTCATTAAAATAAGCCATAGCCAGTTGTGCTCACCGGTCGGTAAAAGATCTGTGGGTAAAGCAACCCTTGGCGCGGTCATTCCATATAATAGATGGGTGACCGCATAATAGTATTTGAGCTGGGCGTCTCCGTGCTTCGGAGGGCACGTAAAAAGTCGGTCCCTGTTGTCTACTAAGATAGCAGACGTTAAGCCATGTCAAAGGTCTCTCGGGCGACTTGAACAACTTTGAAATGGTTTTATGAACCCACTACCCCATACCACTGCAAGCATTACATACAAGAAAATCTATTTATTACTAAGGTCTTTTCCCAAATTCCTATCCCTAAAAGTAACAAAAATGATTGTGCAATAACAGCGGAAACTGCCGCTACAAAGTCGTTGGCCTTCGTCACACTGTTGGGAGGAACTAGTTTACAAATATGCGAGCCTATGTCTCATCTCGTTACAAACAAACACAAAAACATCACACGCTGTATGGCCCGACCGGTTTATAAGTAATCGATTAGAGGGTTAAACGGGATCGTGATGCCGTTACGAATTATTATCCCGATTCGAAAAGAATAACTAATTGTCGTTGTACTCAGCAATAGAACACTTGTTATTGCCGGTGTAAGTATTATGTAGAATTCTATGTAATTTAGATTCGGACATGGTAAACTTTTACACAGAAGTTATATTATCAAGCTTCTTGCAAGAGCTTTGTTTTTCTTGCCAATTACGATTATTTCTAGTTATAAAAAGAGGACTAGAACACAAACTTATAAAAAACGGCAAGGTGGTATTATTTAGATTGTTTTTTTTTTATTTTCAGCATTTTACAGCTCAAACAGATTGCGAAGTTTACCAGTTTATTTTTCATTCTGAACTTTTATAACTTTTTATGCTGACGCATGTAAGTTGCTGAGAACGAAACTTTTTGAGGTCGCAGTTTTTATCATGAAGGCTAACTTTAACTGTAGATTATGTCTAGACACACACACATTGAAAGTTTATACATTAGTATACATACAGAGACGCTCACAGACAGTTGCACTCACCGGTCAGTTAACGATTTGTGAGTTAAGCAACTGTTACTGCGGTCATTCCATAGATGTGTGACCGCATAGTAGTATTTGAGTTTAGCGTCTTTATGCTTCAGAGAAAACGTTAAAAGTTGGTCCCGGTTGTTGCTGATATAACAGTAGTTAAGCCATGTAAAGGCCTTTCGGGCAGCTTGAACAACTTTAACACTAGGTTGACTACCAAAAGATAAATTTTAATAAAATATACATACTTGTGTATAAGTTGCGTGAGTATATCGACGACGATGACGCAAAGCTCCGGGTGTGCGAGCTCACCGCTCTTGTTGTATTCACTGCACTCTGCGCTTAACTCGCATGTTGGCGACTGTAGACCTAAGGGACAAACACAATAATAATTAATTATATACACCGGGTGTCTACTTGTATATTTAATACTAGCTTCCCGCCCGCAGCTTTGCATTTTCTAAAATCTTCTTTTAGTGCTCCTTTACACTGACTTTCTAAGTAATCTTCATACCAAATCTTAACTTTTTAGGCTTAGTTGTTTTGGCTGTGCGTTGCCCGTTAGTCAGTCACTTACTCAGTAACGGAACAGTCTTAGTAATATCCGTAGTTCCTACGACTGCAGTTTATACAATTTTGTTTCAAGATAACTTTAAAACCAAGACCATTTAGTATAAGGTTGTATATTAGGTCGGGGAAAAAGCCTTTTCGCATTATAGTATGTATGAACTTGTAATAAAATCTTTTCTCTACACAAAAAAGCTCGATATTTGGGTATCTCACGAGCTCACGGAAATAAACCTAATGAACCGTGTACTCATTTGTGTTTCTTGAAGTCAAAGAGATTTTATTACAAGTTTATACATACTATAATGCGAAAAGACTTTTTCCCCGAACTAATATATTATAAATTCCCCGACGGCTTCTATCCCAGGTCAGGTATAAATCACCGTGAACGCCAAGGACATCCACTTGTTATAAGTATAAAACTCTCACTGTTCAGGCGAATCAGCATATTTTTTTCATTTAAGCATATAAAATTATTTGCATAATAAAGCACCGATGAAATACATATCGATGCTCGAAAGCTAATGTCATATGGGATCCTATGACGACTTCGGTTTTTTAAGAAACTGACAGACATTTTTTTTTATTTCTGTTAACGTTATCAATATCGATAAAATAATAGTAGATAGTAATCTATAGCAAGACCAGTGTAACTCCCACGCAAACGGTCGAGAATCCGTACCCAACGCAAGACACCAATGAATTTTTAAAAGTTTTGTGTGTGATAGAAATAATTATCACTTGTTCTTCTTCTTCTCATTCACAGTGAAAGAAAACATCGAGAAAGAACCTAGCATGCCGAATAGTTATAAATAGTTCTTTGAGGTAAGCATAGTCCCCAACCGCACTTAGCCAGCCTAATCCCTGTCTCATTCCAGGAGGAGAAAGGCAAGAAGATTAGTATATTTACCTGATGCAAGTGTAGAGAGTGATGCTGCAGACATTTTGCGTGCTCTGTACAGCGAGGAGATGTCCAGTTTACCCACTTCAACGTCCGCCTGTTGAACACACATCACTATTAGACCTGTTTAATAGCTATGAATAGAAGCTGTTACTGTTTTAGAGGTTCTTGTAGGACAGTCAAAGCTAATAAGTGAAAAAATAATAAGTGTAATAATACCTAAGAATTTCGACAGAAATACCTCTGTTATTGTAAATAGATCAAATTACTAGTCTTTATAATATGTATCTATTTGATTCGAAGTAAATTAATTTAAACAGTCTGTCTAGGCTCCCTAGCGCTAGCAGGTCCAAAAAAAAGTATAAATATGACGTAAAGAAGAGCATTGAATTTCCTTTTTTTCTGACGGGATGGTACTCAATAAAGTTTAGAAACCTTTTTCCCTAGAATAATTTGTGACTAATACATCATTCATAGGAAATTGGAGTAGGGAAGGCTTCTATTTAACACGGATTGTAACGCTGGATTGAACTACTGAATCTGCACTCAAAATATCTTTTTTTTTTTTTTTTTTTTTCAAAAAAGACAACTCCCGCACTAAGAATTGCTCTTGTGTCGCGGGGACTTTTACAAACATACAAACAACGGACACAAAGCACATATCTATTTCAAAATATTCCTAAAATTATCTATGATAGTTATTACACTGACATTTAGCCAGTCACGTTGCCTCACACGCACGCCTCTACAACAAACACCATATTTGTAATGTTTTTTTGTTTTAACTAGATTATTCTTACACAAGCCATTAATTTCTAGTATTTTTTCGTTATATAAAACTAGCACTTGCCCGCGAATCTGACTATAATTCTATAGTCTATAAGTTTTTGACCACAAGCTAAAACGCAGCCAAGATCTAGGTCAGCTAAGTCCAGTAGTTTTCGAGTGATTGAATGACAAAAATCAAAGCTTTCGCATTTATAATATAAATAAGATAAAATCGATTCCGTATACATGCAATGCTCTACGTAATTCCAAACCTTTGACTCTCAGACTAGTTAACCTTTATTTTTGATGGATCCTTGTGAAATACGTCAGTGCATCACGGTCATGAGATAATTTACCCACCAAAAATGTGATACAATCTCATGAATGAATTTGTAAAGTGATACTCAAAATTTTTATGAGACAATACTACAACATTCCCAAGGCCAACTCTTCTTCAAGCAGTCGGAGGGGAAATCAGACAAATCCCGTTACAGCATGATTTGACAAGTAAAATATGCTGTATTGATCCTACGTATAGGCTATACATATTACTAAAACGTGGAAAAAGACAATGATGATGCTCAAGATAAGGCTATCAAAAATTTTGTTTGCTTCATCTGCTTAACACTGATTTTGTTACTTTATCATTCGTCGTATGGTTAGTGGTCAATGTATAGTATATTTTAAATTGGAAAGTCAAAAGTTATTGTTTTGTTAGTACATAGTCATTTGAATCTAAAATAAATTCTGATTGAATTCTGATATTCATTAAATCTGGCTGGCCAAAATACCAACGAAAGTTGAAAACTTCTATGTTATGAGCATTTATAAGTGTGTAATTAAGTACCAAAGAATAGATAGAAAGGAGGATAGAAAGTCGTGTCGCAAATGTTAGCTTGTGTTTGTTTTGCTTTTCTAAGAATTAGGAACTGTTTCACGTGATGAAACTAAGCTCAGAACATAATATTTGACTCGTGTCTCACTGTTAATTGCAACTAGATATGCATCAGTCTGAATGAATTAGTCTTCAGTGTAGCTGTAACTTTACACTCTGCGGTAATCAAGCCACGAGGCGACTGTTCTATTTATAGATTGTTTGTTTTGATGTTGATCAAATTAAAAATTCTCTTATTAATATTGAAAATTTATCCAAAAATTTATTATGTAAACATCAGATAACAGTGTGAATTCGTATTCTTAATGTATGACAATCGTGCACGTATACATAAGTATACGTTTACAGCGTACACGTGTACGTAACTACCCAGGTTGTTATCAAAACAACTCTCTGTAAACAAGACCGAGGCTTTCAGATTAAATGTAATAAAAAATACGATTAACTGATTCAAAAACCATTATTTTTTGTTCATACGGTATCTTAATTCTAGACGTCTGAGCTGTCAACGTGCCCGCCTACGTTGAAGCCCGCATGTTACAACACGTGGCGATGGCAGCTAGTAGTGTTTTTATACCATAGAATAGTTTTTAATACAACATCGTAAATTCTGAAAAACTAGTCATGTCTGGACTATTAGTATTTTAATAGTAATGTTCAGTTTTTGTGTCAAACAGTTTAAAAGTGAAATGTGAAGGCCGCGTAGTTTATGTATTAACAATGTATTTTACTAATAGGTACAATATTTGGAGCCGGTTCTGCCTAACATAGTTTTAAATCAGAAGGTCAAACAGTTGTTTCGGCGCATTTTTGTCAATAAATTAATGCATAGATGAATAGATTAGGTGATATTGTAATTTTCAAATTAAAAAGAAGTTAAAAGAAGAGAAAGAAAACAGTTTAAAGATTTCCTTTTATGTTGTAAACATAGTTCTTGCATTTGATTTCTCTAGGCGGGGAAAAATTAACTTTCTTGAGAAAGCTTAATAGCAGTCTCTTAAATACCCACAAGTTTTGTACAAATACAAACATAACACTGATAAAAACAATAACATCACATAACAGGATAAAACCTCGAAGCGTTTATGTCAAATTATTTCCCAGAAAACATTTAAATAACAACTCATTTCAACCGAAACTTGGACCCAATACACGTGACATATGTATATGTTACTGTAAAAGCCCGAACTGTGGTAAATCCTAAGATTTTCCGGTAAAACCTAAGATTTACCAACTCTCGATGGTAAAAGTCCGAACAAGCCAGAGTTTAAAAACTATGTTACGATATATAAAAAAATCCTCCTTCATAACTATGTTTACAACTATTTCACGGTATAATTATATACTGTGACATAGTTATAAAGAAGGAGTTTTGGGCATAGCGACATGGGTAGGTTAGGTTAGAAGGCTAAGGTGGGAGCGAGCGAAGCGAAGCTCCCACCTTAGCCTTCGTGGTTATTTTTTTTTAACCACCCAGAAGGAGGAGCCCCGTGAAACGGGGCTCCGGCGACATCTCGATATCATCAAGTGAATATAGGTAAAAGTTCGAAATAAAAGAATTGTTCGGGCTTTTACCATTGCGAGTTGGTAAATCTTAGGTTATACCGGAAAATCTTAGGATTTACCACCGTTCGGGCTTCTACAGTAACATATATAATTAACATAATTAAGTCAATCAGCCTAGTCATTCTTCCAACTTATTAGAGTCGGCTTCCAATCTCACCGGATGCAGTTGAATACCAGTATTTTTCATGAAGCGACTGCCTATCGGACCTCCACAATCCAGTTACCGGGGTATCTCCTACACGAGATACCCCTTGGGAGACTGGTTGTCAGACTTTCAAGCTTCTGACTACTGGTCTGGTACTGGAGTTCTAACGACTTTCATTGATCTTTGAAAATTTTACGTGGGTCCCAGAATTGAACGTGTCTTCCGAAATACAAAGGAACTCGGTATGTATAACATGGTAACCCATCCACAAAACAACCACGGCAACCGTACTTTTACCTCAGAGTTCGATTCGTACGGCTGTTGTTATTGACGCACAAGCCACGAGCTCGCGAGCAAATTCAATATGTAAGTAGCATCCAAAAATATGCTGATTGATTGATTACAAAACAATTCTTTATTATACAACACAAGTAACAAGATACAAGAACATGAATAAGTAGTGGTATTGATAGGCACTAACAGTGCGACGTACCTCGTAGCCCTCGTCCGGGCGGGAGGAGTAGGGCTCGCTGTGCTCGGAGGCGTAGGGGCCGGCCACGCTGTCCTCGCTGGAGGAGCACTCGGCCGAGCTGCCGCCCGACGCGCACAGCAGCGGCGGCACCTGTCCACACACTACATGCCATCAGTATAACATACAAACACTGCAACTGCTTCTGGATTAAGGTATACAAGAGATTATTACAGGTGATAAGTTATACTTAAGTACATACATAATATCACACTTTTTATACACTTAGAAGGGCATAAAACAATGTTAGTACAATATGCGCATCTATCTCGGGCGGCTTGAAGTTAGCAGCAGTAGCTGCGTAAGTGACACTTTTTGGAACTAAATGGTGACGTTACAGGATACCTGCGCAGATGCCTAACTTCAAGCCGGTCAAGTTAGATTGCGAATTCTGTAAAGTATGTAATAAAGCATTCGTACCAAACTCCGTTCTCCCATTGAGAAAAATATAAATTAAAAAACTACTAATAACACTTTGTCCAACCAGGCAATCTAACCAGAAACCTAATGGTTATAGCAGTTGAACACACTACCGACCACAGAGCCTGAGTAGTTACCCAGCACTTAGTACCTACATACCAACAACTCATGGATAGGTGTTAGCCTTTTGGTTAGATTGAGTGACAAATACTACGTGAAATCAACTATCAAATTCTTTGTGATAGACTGAATAATAAAAATCTATAGACGGTTAAACTAGTTGTCATGTTTTTAACTAACGCGGACACGTTTTAAAATAGTTTAAAGTTTTGATGTATTTAAAGCAGCGAGGATAAACTTAAAATGATGTTAAGGTAAACGTGAGAAGCTACATGATTCAAATGTCTTCTCGAAAGTGTTACTGATGTTAGAAACTTAGAAGTTACGTCATATAATAAAGCGTAGGTTGTACTTTCTCCAAAAGTATTTTAGATTTGCTCTATGAATACATTTTGATCGTTTGTAGCACGTATCTTTATCTTGATTATCGCTGTATTAACCATCTACCAAAGAAATGCCTTTTGAGTATAAATTTAGAGTGGCTAAATGGTATTTCATCTGTAATCGCTAACAGTATATTTGTAGTGTATGTCCGGCAGAGTTCTGCCAAGTCAAGCAAAAAAAAAGGCAAACGGACTTAAAATCCTTTTCTTGAAAAAGTAGTTTAGACCATTCTCCTACCTCTATAACTTCGTTATGGATAGAAGCCTCAATTTCAGTTCACTCTATAAACACAGAATTGTTTTATTTAAAATTATTACTGTTCGTTATCCCTACTCACATTTTCAAGTGTCCTTGTAAAATTCCTAATCACATCTAGATCCTCAATTGACAAACTTGACATTTAGTTTAATGATATCCTACATCATAAAGTTCTAATTATGTCTTACATAGAAAGGTCACCTTGGCGAACTACATATAGCATTTAAACATAGTGATGATAGAACTGTAGGAAATCAAAATATTTTATGTTCTAAAAATACATACTTTACGTGAAAGAATAAATTATGTAAACAACAAAAGCATATCTATGTAGGTATCTTTAGTACAAAATTATACGATAATCACGTGAGAAACACTATTGCGCAGAATATAATTGATACTATAGTACGACTTCTTAGTAGAGAGTTTTGAATGCTCGTTCACAGTTAGCGGAGGTATACAAAAGTAAGAATTTTGAACATCAGTATGATCCTTTGTCTGATACAGATACTTTATTGAGGAAACACACAGAATTGTTACTTATAATGTTAATAAATCTCGCATGCTAAGGCTCTCTAATAACTTGTCCTACTATATTAATCAATTAAATATTCATAAACTAGGATGATGACGCAGAACTATAATCGAATAACCAATCATTTATATTTTCCGACTGCCATATTAGACTACCTTAGCATTTATTAAGGCGTGGTGTGTTATTACACAAAACTTGCAATTCTCAAAAACCAATATAGATTAGCTCCATATGATAAACAGACATAAGATACATAATATCACGCCTGTTATACCCCGAAGGTGTAGACAGATGTGTATGAAATACACGTTTCGCCATTAACAATACTAGTCTCATGTAATAGGGTACGAGCCTATTGCTATTTACTTGGCACTTTACCCAAATTCAGGCTACCATTGAGAAATTCAAGTATGAATTAGAAAAGACCAATAGCACTTTACCTGACCCAGGAATCCCACCCGGGACCTTATCAACAACAGTTGGAAACAATACCGACTGGGTCACAAAGGCAGTCTAAGTTAAGTCTAAGTTAGCTACACTCAAAAATTATAATCAAAGACATTAAGATTAGTAGATATCTCACCGGTTTTTTAAGCGATGTCCAAATATTAGCGAAACTGTTTTTCTGTAGCTTAACTACTTCCTTTGCAAGTTGTTTATCTTATCTTCAAAGATAATCATAAAATCTTAATAGCAATTCTATTAACATGTTCTTCTTTCAACTGTTTAGAGATGTGAAATGATAACACATAAAATAATTATGTTAATACTTATTTTATTGCTTTGAAACTAGTAATCTTAGAATTCACATATTATAAAACTTTTGGTCGGTTCGGATTAATATCTTACGCTAGAGGCCGCCCGCGACTTCGTCCGCGTAGAAGCCCTTCCCGTGTAAATCCCGATCCCTCGGGATCTCCGGAATAAAAAGTCTTCAGCTACCTAAATACTAAATTTCATCGTAATCGGTTCAGTAGTATTTGCGTGAAAGAGTAACAAACATCCATACATACAGTTTGATATGGAGAAACTACTACAGTCCTTCATAATCTACGAAGATACATGATACTTGTCAAACAAAATACTTAAACATTATAAAATCATATTTGAAACATGTTATTTTAAAATAATAACTAGTCGAAAATTATCATATGAATATTAATAAAACTCAAAGGGCCGGTTTATAAAACGGAACATCTTGTAATCATTTGGGGATCGAAAAGAATGGCCGTGAATTACTTGCTAGCTCTTCTCATAAGGTTCTACAGAGTGTGGAGCCTTATAACGTATCTGTGGTTGATTCAGTAATTGTACTTACGTCTATTATAAGTCAACGTGTAAACTGATTAAATTCATAATTTGATTTTAATTTTCATATAATGTCTCTACAAAGATATCTACACAACGATCTCTAATCGTTTAAAAGTGAATCACCTAATATTATAGCGGACACTTGCTTACACGTGGAGCGTATATTAGCGGTAAAAAATGCCCCACAAACATTTCGCTTTTATACCGAAACAATTTTGATGACAAACAACAGCTACCCGTTATATTTTGGACAAACAATAATGTTAGTAGTACTTTTATATACATAACTAGCTGACCCGCGCAACTTCGCTTGCGTCATATAAGAGAGAATGAGTCAAAATTTTCCCCGTTTTTGTAACATTTTTCGTTGCTACTCCGCTCCTATTAGTTGTAGCGTGATGAAATATAGCCTATAGCCTTCCTCGATAAATGGACTATCTAACACTGAAAGAATTTTTCAAATCAGACCAGTAGTTCCTGAGATTAGCGCGTTCAAACAAACAAACAAACAAACAAACTCTTCAGCTTTATAATATTAATATTAAGTATAGATTATAGTATAGATAATATCACGCCTGTTAAACCCGAAGGTGTAGGCAGTGTATGGAATACACCCACTTTTCGCCATTAACAATGTTAGTCCCATATAATAGCGGGCGAGTTTATTACCATAATATATTGGTATATTCCCGTTGTCCACCCCCTGCTTGTCCACCCCGGGTGGACAGTGACACAAATCTTTTAAAAAGTTCTCGGTGTCCACCCCTGGGGGACAGTGAGAATTAATTTTAAATTATTCCCACTGGCCACCCCGGGTGGACAAAGACACGAGTTTCATATTACTAGTCTCGATGTTCACCGCAGGTGGACAAAGCCACTGCTTAAATAAACATTCTCAATGTCCACGCTTGCTAGAAATGGGTGTAAATAATTATAACAAAATTAATTAAGTAGGTACATAGTTTAATCACATTATCAACATCTTTAGGGTAAATAGAAGTAGTTACACTATCTATTGTGTGTTTTCCCATATAATGTTGATTGACGCTAAGTTGCGGCACTTATTAAACCAAGGTATAAGTTATAACAATAAACGTAAAAAAATATATTTAAAGTGATCATTTTATTCACAACATGCGAATGGGACTTGTCAATGGGGACTTCAATATTGATTTATTTCTAGAAAGGATGAAGATGTAAAGATTTTTCTGTGACTTTGATTAATACCTATTGTGATAATTATTTGTGTAGATTGCAAAAGTAAAAGACGTTGATAATATGATTAAACTTTAGACCTACTTATTTTTTTACACCCAATTCCATCAAGCGTGGACATTGAGAATGTTTATTTAAGCAGTGGCTTTGTCCACCGGTGGTGAACATCGAGAGTAGTAATATGAAACTCGTGTCTTTGTCCACCGGGGTGGCCAGCGGGAATAATTTAAAATTAATTCTCACTGTCCCCCAGGGGTGGACACCGAGAACTTTTTAAAAGATTTGTGTCACTGTCCACCCGGGGTGGACAAGCAGGGGGTGGACAACGGGAATATACCAATATATTGGGCAAGTTAATATTCTGTTATAACATATAGTAATTTCGTAATATAAAAATAAAAACATACAAAACACGGCGGCGTAGCGCGTAGTTGTAAATATTTATAACTTGTCGATTTTATATCTATGAATTATATCGTTTATATTCAGTTTTTTGGTACCTCCGAACGGATAGAGGTTTCGAGAAACAGATTTTGTTGGTTTCATCAATAAAATAGGGATTCGCAACCAACCAATGAGAATAAGAAGTGATGAAGAGAATAAGTTTAAAGAGACCTAAGTACGTTTTATTTTTCTTGTCTCCTACTAAACAAAGGCCTTAAGTCCACCACGTTGGACAAGTGGGGACTGGGGACTTTCATTGGTGAACTAATGATAAAAGACGAAAAACAAATCATCTACCCCATCATTTAGAGAGAGCCTAAACTGCCTATCTGTGTTTTATAACAGTGCACATGGCTGTCACTCATTTACCCACTCATACGAACTGATCACTTCTTAGGAATCTCTGAGAAGCGGCGCGCTTAAGCCACAGACACCTGATATGTTTCACCTACATGCATCTGCATAAGGATCGAGATAGTGTCGCTTGAGTGCACATCACCGGGTCTACGGATCACAGCATGATAAAGAGACCTTACTCACGTGGGCATACAGTGCTATATGACATCAACATCAGCTTAAAGAAGAACAAGCGATAAGATTTTTTTGTGTATCGTAAAAGCGTTTTTGAAAACTATATCAACATCAATATCTTGATAGGTTGCTGGTAGCTTCTAGGTCATTTTTTTCTGGTAAAAAGATTTTCAGTAAACTTTTTCAGGTATATCTTTATCTGATTTTGAGATCACCACAAAAAAAATTTTACACTAACATAATTCTAGAAGTCACTGGTCTTTAAGGTTTTGTTTTGTTTACGCATAGAATAAACAAATTTTAATATGCAAAATGAAACCGTTCTATGCTACTAAACTCTGTACTTTTCCGCGAAAGTTGGACACTTTCGTGGAGATCTATTAACGTATTATGCAACCGCAAACCTATATACATTATACTTTCTTAAACTTTTATTCCTACTAGATACAACAACTAAGTACTCTATTGCGTACCTAAACACATTCATGATAAAACCTTGCATACACAAACACATTTCTTGAAGGCAATCAAAGTCACACCTACACTACCCGTGTGGTAGATACAGGACCTGACCCTCCTCCTTCGGTAGGACGCCCTTCCCTACAGCAGGATAGTCATAAGATAGAAAGTCTTATATTAAATACTTTATTGCAAACGTGTAACTGTTTAATGTCCCAAATAAACAAAACAAAACAAAGTCTTCATAACAAACAACAAACGCGAGCAATCCACATTCTACAACTCAGAATAAAAAACCGTCACTCTAAGGAAACCCTAAATTCGATGATGATGATATTACTTATGTTAATCTGTTACGAAATAGATGTCTTACCTGGTAACTGGTGACTGCTTGTAGACATCTCCGGACAATCCCAAGCACGACACTCACAAACACTTAACACTTACACACTTGAACACTCACTAATTCATACAATCATATATACTTTTCACTCACAAAAACAAATAAAAAAATAAATATAAATAACAATATGTGTTGTTCCAACGGTGTCTCATTCACGAATGAATGATCGAATCTTACTCTCGATAGATTTTTTAATTTGCATCATGTCAAGAGCGAGCGGTTGTTACGCTAGTGTTTCGTTCACTGGCTGCTCTTGTGTTAGTTGATTGGATTAGGGGATAATAAGTTTGTTAGCCTTGACTTGTCTGAGGTGAGTGTTTTAATGGACTGATGTGAAGGTTTCATAAATTAGTTAGTTAAATGTATGTTTTATGTTGCCGATATAAGCATTTTCTTAAGACAATTCCTGCACTAAGAATTGGTCTTGTCTTCCGGGGACTTTTACAAACATACATACTATGGACACAAACTACAACTACACCCAAAACAACTATTTGTGGATCACACACATATCTGTTCCGTGTGGGAATTGAACCCACGACTTCTGGAGGCGCTGGTAGCGGCGTGGCGACCAACTTAACCACTACGTCACGGAGGTCGTCAAAGGAGTCTTTTATTCTGCAATTGTTTTTGGATAAATTTACCAGTAGTTTGATGTACATTTTTGAGACAATATGTTTTTTTCATAGTTAATTTAACTTTGTCGTTAGTGTGATTTTATATGCTAAATGCAGTTATTTTGGTCTCAATGCCCAAGGCATTGGCATCTACCTGTCTACCTTGATTTGCTTAATGTGTTCCCAAATACTAATATGTCAATAAAAATAAGTAATTTAGATAACGTTACTCGAACTTAAAGGTTTTAATTAATGTCTTGGGTTTTAATATAAACTTTACATTTCAAGAACTATTGCATACATATACTATAATAATACGACTGGGAAAAGTTGTTAAAGAAATTACAAAAATATTGTAAACTCATTCAATACTAGTTTTTACATTTACGGAACTCTATTTTATTTGGAAATCGATTAAAAACAGTTTTATTTTGTGCTTAGACCCAAACCGGTCCGATGAGGTAACACTGAGGGACATGCACACATGCACACACACACACACACGCACACACACAACTGCGTTTATTTACTTGTTTACAATATCTATTCAATAACAAACACTGAAACCGGTTATTTGCGGATATACCTACTATCATATGACCCAAATAATATTGAGATGCAGTATCTTCCTTACATTTTTAGGGTTAATTGCAATGATTTAAATGACATTCCAAATGATAGTGGTCATTTAATGGTCATTTAATTTACGTCAATGGGCGTGCGGTTTTTTTGATTAAATACAAAATATCTTTTGTAATTTAATATGCATTCTTTAAATTCTTATACTCCGACGCAGTAGATCTGAAGGCGAAATAGAGTATTCATTTCTAATAAGCATTTTTTAGTCGTTGTTGTTGTCGTTAGTCGATTTTTATAACTTACACTTGATCAAAACGAATCAAAGGAAATTTACGGTACAACGCTTACAAAAAAACCACTATAAGTTCTGGTATCAACTTCTACAATGTGTGAAGACGGACGACAGACATATTCATTTAATCTGTTCTTATAATTTAAGTTAAAAAATATAATTGTTACAATTACGACAGTTTTAAGTCTTTTTCTATATCAAAGACTAGCGTGTTCGCGTGCACGTATGTGTATACGTTACCTTAGCGTGCGTGAGTCGTGGCATGGCGTGCGTGGTGCTGGGGCGCGCGGCCGCCACGCGGATCAGCGCCTCGCAAAGCGCCCGCAGCCCGCCGCCGCCCTCCAGCGCCGCGCCGCCGTAACACAGCGCGGCGCGGACCAGCGTGCACACGGTCTCTTTTGAACGACCTGATGTCACATCTGTGGGGAAAACAAAAGTCTGCTTAGAACTATGGAAATCTGGTAACATATGGAAAATCTGCGGTCTAGATGTTTGATGTTTAAATTAATATGGGAAGGCAAAGATCGGTGACATATCTACATATAACAATAAATATGCATTGGGTGTAAAATCAGGCACATACCCTCAGAGTAAAGATCTAACTAACCCATTCTCGCTGAAAAATATGTATTTCCCTTAATTAATGACTTTTGGTTTACTTCTGCTTGAATGAATAAACCACTTTTATACAGTTATATCTATTTACAAAGGAACATAACATATAAGGCGTTGCCAGTGACAACCGAGACTGACCCATTACAATTACATGACTCTCACAGTCAATACCAGTGCACCACAAATAATTGTAACCAAATCTAGTGTGAAACGACTGGTCCAATACCCATAATATTATAGCAAACAATTTGAACCTACCCCAATGACAATGACAACACAAAACACACCTTACTTACTTGCAACTTTAAGACACAAAATCAATTGACACCTTTCCAGAGACCAATTGAAAATTATACCAATGAAAACTTAACTCTAATTCTTTTATGTTAAGGTGTATATTTCTTTGATGTGTTTGTGCTGTGAGTAATACTATAAGGTTTCTGGTCTTGAGCTTGAGGTGTCATATGACAGGGCGACAACTAGTTTATGCTAACAAAGTTATGTGATTAGACAGATCTGATGCGCTCGGCTGGAGCACAGTCATCTGCTAATTGTATGATCTTATTAATGTGAGTGGGTTAAGTAGTAATTAAGACTGTGATGATACACGCTAGCTAATGTCCTTGGTATAGCATTCATATAAATATTTACAGAGCTAGGCTATTAGGAGCCCTAAATATTATTCATTCTATTAGCCATAAAAAAAAAAACATATTCTCTCTCATTAAAGAATACAAATTTATGTTAAGGGCAACTCTATAATTTAAACGAAGACATAACAAAGGGTTAGGATTTTATAGCGTTATTACATGACAATTCACATCCTAAGAAACTCTTAACAAATTAAAAACAAAATGTCTGTAAAAATTACTTACCAGAAACAGACAGCTGCACAGTCAACAGCGCCTCAGTTATCTTGATCAGCACCCTCATCTCTGCCGCGCCACACTCACAGTTACACACGTAATGTAACAACATCTTCAGCAACGCATAACTGTCTATGAACACGCCCTCACTCACCACGTACTCGCGGAACATTGGACTGTACAAACACAAGCTAGCACATGTCTTCCAAAATGTCCACACATTCTTTAAGACTTCTATATGATCTTCTATAGACTCTTCAACGGTACATTCTTGAGCAAAACTAGTCTTTATTGCCTGAGGCGTAGATAACCTTCTCGCATGCGCTTCAGGGGGCATGAAAGCCAACATATCCCGCTCTTTGCTAACATCACATAACTCTTCATACTTATCTGCGGGTAGTTTTAATTTATATATCTTGTAACACTTATCTGTCATTTCTGTTAAAGATTTAAACAGCATTTGCACAGATGCTAACGAACTCATTTCTCTAAAGTACGTCATTTCAGAGTTCTCTTTCATTAATTTGAAAATTTCCACAATGATAGCTATTTCTAGTATAGAACAACATTGGTTTGAGAACTCCGATAAAGAGACTAGTTCTAGAACATAACTAAGGCCTCCTTTCTGTATAAACTGTTCAGCGAAAGAAACAGTATTGAGTAGACTTGCGAAGATATTTAGACAGGACACTGTTAGGAAGTAAGCTGACTCTTCTGTACGTATCATGTATCTGTGTTTAGCGACGATGAACGTAGGGTATATGACGCTAAAGAGCAGTTCACACTTCATTTCCATACGACACTTGGGCGTGACACGAAGCAAGTGACTGACGGTCGCGTGCAACACGTTATTATGGTTATCTAACTGTAGTAATGAGTTATAATGGTATAAAAACGCCCAAACACTCTTTCTCTCAATAGGACTAATGCCATGAGAACATAATTTCCTTCCCATATCCTTTTTATCATCACAAGGTTCGCAAATAGAGCATGGTAATACATCAGTCACTTTTGGTATAAGAATACTCGCTCCCAACTCCCCATATACAGTATGTTCTAAAACTTGCAGACATAAAGATGCAACACTGTTATGTGTCAGCATCAACCTGACTATGCTCTCCATCAGAAACCCTGGGGAGAAGCAACAGCAGACACCACAGTTTAACATCACTTTTAGAATTTTATTTCTAAGCGTACTTTCGGCAGACACTTCTTCATCAGTGAGCAGTGACGTCAGAGTTCCGTATAACACTGAGACACAGCAAGCGGAAGACATAGGAAGACCTGTACTTGCTTCACCAAGTATATCATGGTGATGATGCATGCCGGCCGCTACTCGCTGTCTACATACTTTATGTCTATTCCTCGGACAAGCGGCTGAGTGTATCACTTCACTCCGAACTCTCTTCATTCCTACTATTAATTTCCCAACAGTTTCTATCAATTTCTTGATCAGAACTACCGTTTCTTCTTCATCAGCCGGTATTCTTATCATCAGTTCCATAGTATCTTTCAATAAACCACCCTTTAAACATTCCCCATACAGTTTAAACTGTTCAGTGAATTCTCTCAGCTTTTCCACAGTACGACATTGCATGAGCAAGCAGTGGAAGAACGCCGTAATAGAATACGCTATACCGAATACGAATTTGAGCAAATTTTCCGATTCAGTCTTATCCTCTTTTCTGTTTTGATATTCGAGTTTGTTCTGTCTACATTTTGATATAACATCTTCTAATATTCGCAACAACATCGGTAGGATTCCATTGTTTATTAATTTGGCACAAAGATCTGAATGTATTAAGACTTGGTCTAAAGAAACCATTAGCAGTTCGGTTAAAGCAACCTTAGTTCTAGAAACTTCTTGAGTATTATCTTGTTGTGACTGAGGAACGGAAGTGAACTGTAAGGAACAAAGATTTCTCAAAGAAAAATTGATACACTGCATCGAAATCTGAGATCCTTCTGAACCGGACAAACTGCTCTCTGCCTTACACAGTTCTTGTAGCAAATCAGTAATGATTATAGTAAATTGGAATGTAGTTATTTCTGAGTTGATGATTTCTCTGTGTTTATCGTTCATGTAGTCTTCAGCTTTTGGCTTGGCTTTGCGAGGAGCGTAGTATGGTTCACCGTAGTAGGAATCATTGGGATAGTCGTTCGATGACCTCGTAGAGTTGAAGTATTCAAAGTCATCGTTAGGCGTGCACACTTTGATGGCTAGAGAGCGGTTTAGTATCTGAAGGTCGTCGTTCGAGTCTCCTGATTCTGATGACTGGTCGGTGTGTTTGGAAAATTTTCTCTTAGCTCGCTCTATTGTGTCGAATTTCATTTGTGTTGGGTGTCTGGACCTGCGAAGGCAAAAATAATGAAAATATTTCCTAGTCTTCAAATTCACATTATTAGGTACTAACTTATGATATTTTTTTTTTTTTTTTTTTTTATTCTTTATTTATTATACAGGATTTTTGATTATGATATTTTTAATAAAAGTTTGATTTTATTGTCTAATGAGATCATATGAAAATTGTGATAACTTACAAAATTATTTTCACCGTAACCATGACAACGTTACATTAATATTTTACAGTTATTTCTTGGGTAAGTATAGTCCCAGATAAAAGCAAAGAAGCAAGCAAGAATAAAGTACTATTACTGCAGAATTTTTTTTTTGTTACAGTACAGTTTTTTATGGAAAATTTTGTAATTACCTGCCAGTGACAGATCCTCTTTCTGAAGAAGCGGCGGAGTTGACTTTGGATGTCTGGCCACCGGTGGGCTTCTGTTTGGACCATATTCTGTAACATACAACAGAACAATATATTAAAAATACAGGAATTTCGATACACTAACATAACGTGTAACATAGTAATTACAACTTTTAACACTCGCGTTGCGTTTCTAGTATCCGGCTGTTATGATCAGCCTGCGATCACAGCACAGCAGAGTCAGATCACAGCAGAGTACAATCTGCGCTGAAACGTTAGGCATCCCAAAATAAAATGTGTGTTCGCGTTAATTCCCGTATCATATTATATAGTAATATAATTACAGTCGTCGCCCCACCGTTACCTATGCAAGGATAGCGAGATCGATTCCAAAACATTTGGATTATACTATGTGTCCGTTACTTGTACTTCATTATCCTTAGTGCATTAAAAAAATGTATTCAAAGTGGTTTATAATAAAATGAACTTAAGATAAGTAACACCTAATTATTTAAATAAACAAACTTTGGAAGGCATTTAAATGCATTTTTAATGTTTTTTGTTCTGGAATTCGTTTTTTATTTTATGTTAATATTATATTTGTTTGTGATACCCGTGTCATGTGATTTCAGTATTGACTTAATGATTATATTTGTTTTTAATTACATATTTTAATTATATAGGAAGATCGTCCTCTGATCTGCGTGATCTCATGCGTGATTTGGGAATGAAATCTTTTAGATTCCATTTTCAGATCAGAAATACATATTTGTTTGTTACTTTTCTTCAAAGAATACCTTTTTTCTCAGACTATGAAAATGATTTAAGAATCTCAGCGAGTTTAATAATAAATGCGTTAGAAATTAACGAATTCCTTTAATAACATTCTAATTGTCGACACAAATAAAATTATAACTTGATAATTAATATTTTCATGTAAAATTTTTACTCCCTAGGCTTGAGTCACCCACAATGGATCAGCATTTTATTCTTGTTCGAATGCATACAGACACTATTCTTATCAAACAACTTCCAAAAATTATTGGCTCACTCAAGATAAGCGTATAATCGTATAAAAACATCATGTAGTTGTATTTAGTATGTGTCGCGGTGTCAAGGGCAGACAAGGTTTGTTTACAGTCAAGCACCGCAGATTGTCTGCGTACTGTTTACTTTGTAGTTATGATAAAATACTACAGCGATATGTGTGGTAAATCTTTAAGTTATTGGGCTAAATACTGTGACTGCTTATTGCAAGACTTGGTCAGAATTCACCTCGTTTTTATCGCGTGAACGTTCTGTCCACAAGCTTGAGCTTTGCGCGAATTGATTCGCGGCGGTAGTAGTGATAGCCCTTAGATGAATAGTAAAAGCATTCGTCTTCCACGTAACTTGAAGATGGTTTAATAATTAAACCATCTTCAAGTTAGTTAGTTGTTTGTCTTTGGTTTGATTAAACTTTATTCAAACCAAAGACAAACACATAAGCTATGACTTTTCAGTTATGTGTTGTGTTGTGTGTATCAGAAATACTGATAACTTGCTTTAGCAGTCAAAAAAATTTTTTTTGGGAAATCCGTGCCTAATATTCTTTAATGTAGAGCAGTAGACTCAAGTCCTTAATACTTTGGAGATTCGTCCTCATCACAGCTATGGAATGTAATAGTAAAGACATATACTTACTTATGTGAGAACAGCAGATGTATAGGTGTCCGTGGTGGCGGCGGCGGGGGTGGTGAGCGTGTGATGTCACCGCCGGACACCTGCCCGCTGCTCAGCTCGCCGAACAACCAGATGAGCACTGAGCTCAGCTGTCGGCAGCAGGATAGACCCTGGACAAGGAGAGAGACGTAGTAATCAGATGGTAGGTCATTGACATTCTATACGTGTGACATTGCTTTGAGCGTCTGTTTCGAAAAGAAATTATAAATGAAGGTCTCATTTTTGTAATAGTAGTTGTATGTAGTATAGTATCATAGTAGATGGGCGGGTTTGAGCGCCGATTAGGTTTAGTGATCTAATCAAAGAGCTAGGGTTTGGTAAAACGCTTTAACTTTTGATAATTCCAACACAAGATTAAGAGGTTTCTATTAATTCTGTGCAAGACAACACCCCACTAAAAGCCTAGCTAATGAATTGGATATTTTTTTTTTGTAACTTTGTAAATATGTTCGCTGTGATATCGTAATCGAGTTACTCCAATGACTTGGTTAAATAACAGACTTTAGCTTTGTAAAGCAATAACGTAAATGGTATTCATCTCTTCCAAACGTCAACTGTACATTCAAGTGCGGTGGTACCGACTGCATTTGATCAACTGGCCAGTATGAGGATATAGCATTTTTATAGTAAACATATCCTTTTGATGATGAAGGGAAAAACAAATTGGAAGTTTAGAACCATTACTAACGATTGTCACAATAAAATTGACAAATTTTAACCCCTAACAGGCACTTGGTCAGCGGAGTGGACTCAACGCCTAACCCCTCAATCGTTCGGGAGGAGATTCTTGCCCAGTAGTGAGACGTGGGAATCATTGGTTCCAAAATGTATATTACTAGCGATAAAAAACGCTTTAACGTGGGCTGTATAAAAAAAACACAATCCAGTTCTTCAATAATTTACGCACCTACCTCAATATAGTTTTTATATACATTTTCATCTAAATTAACTATTCGTGTAACGTGTATTATGATAAGTAGGTATAGCTAGTTTGGAGGCCCAGTCGGAATATTCACGTAGGCAGATAAAAAGTTTCCACTGCCCAACGTGTGGTCAATTAATGAAACATTAGGAAATCTAAACTTAATATTTATATTTATTAATATTTATATTTGTCCAATAATATTTAAAATAAATATTTATTTAAATATTCACCACACCACATTTTAAAAAATCCAAAATCTCTTTCGTATCCTAATACAAGAATATAAAGGTACGTACGCAAATACAATAGTGTAAGTAATTATAACATTGAAGGAAAATTGCATCAGGAAACCTTCCGTGCCTCGAATGTGCCTTCAATGCCTCAGAAGGCATAGTAAGTCTTCAACCCACCCCAAACCAGCGTGGCAGACTCATACGTTTACCCTCTCATAGTCCAAGAAGACACTTGTGCCCAGTAGTGGAGCAGTAATAGACCACTTCTATTCAAAGTCATAAACAAACAAATTAGTTTCTAAACACGTGAGCAGACCTCACCAGTCAGTTCTGATTCATTGATCAGTTTGTCAGCCAATTAATAACGATAGGGTCATTAACATACATGGTTGTACAAGGTGTGGGCGTTACGAAACTTAACATATCATGCAGCTATGTGTGACGTAAAGCTGTTTTTCTATGAGGAGGGTGAGAAAAAACTGAGGATTTTTTGTTTGTTGTTTTGTAAGAAAGGTAAAATTGATCTGAATAATGACAATGTTTGTGATCTCCGCTTTAACTAAACTCTACTTGGGCCATGCCTCCTAGGCTTCTATTAGATTTTCAGTCTAGTTAATTCAAGGCAAATATTCTTTATTTCATAAACTTCTACAATATTTGAAATGGTCATTTTTTATCGACGGAAAAGGCTTTTTTATCAAGGTTTTTATTTTATAAAGGTTTTTTATCTACGGTTTCGGAAAAGCCGTTGCTCGTAAGAAGAAACGGCAAGAAACTCACGGCTTGCTTAGTACAGTACAGTATGTTCGGTAGCCTCTATTGTTTTTAGCTTTTGCCGCTACAATTCTGGTAGTTTGAGTTCATCAAAGGCCATTCTTAAGCCAAATCGATTTTTTATTTTTTGATTTAAAATTTCATCGAAACTAAGCCCATTTCTAAACGACTAGCTTATGTCTGCGACTGCACTTACTAACTGATCAAATTCGGTTCAGTGATTTTTTCATAAAAATAAAACATAATAGGTATACATACAGATATACACTTACTTTTGCACAATATTAGCAGTGATATATCAAATGAATTAGTGTATTGTGTTCATTGATAGTGACGTATCGTGGTCGTGCGTGCGCTGCGGTCTGCCCGTGGGTTATCGAACTCCAATTACAACACACATATACACATACCTATATGTACATTATGTACTTATGTACCACATAGTACATAATGTGTTATTAGAGAATAACTATCGTATTACATGATAGGGAAACATTTAAAAATAATTTAAGTATAATTTTGAACAAATAATATTTTGTCGTGACTTTCCCGGTGAATTTATTTTTTTCAAAAGTTCCATAAAAGAGTTTGTGCTATGAAAAATAACAAACTAATATTATAAACGCGAAACTGTCTGTAATTCTTTTACCGCTAATTTGAGAGACATTGAGGCTATTTCTATAAAACCAGAAAGTGTGCCCCACGAAAGCCCTTGAAAATCAAACTATACTTAACCGATTAGCTATCAAACATTGAGTTTTGGTAAACACACTATGGTCTTGCAAACAATATGCCGAGCCCGTCAAATAATTCTTTCACGATGTTAAATAAAAATAACCAGTTATAATTTTATAACTATCGTTTATTACTGTATGATTATAATAAAACAAGAGTACGTAGTAGTGACAAATTGATCAGTTATCGATGTGAGCGCGAGATAAGTGCTGTTTCCGTCGCGAGGGTGCCGACCTGGTGATAACCAGCCGTGACCATCATGTCTTACTTAACATTTATAACGTTAAAAAAACTATGTAGTTATTGTTTCAAATATACAGATCACACATTTTTCTGTATTGTTATTCAATTTTATTTCTATTTACCACAGTTTAGAGTTTCAGGCCAGTTTCCACACTAGAAATTACCGTGTCGTAAACGAGCATTAGGTCTACATTCGTACGTCGAATCCAAGATTTGTAAACGAAATAAATTGTTTCTATTACCTATGTTATATTATGATTTAAGTCAGTTTTAATAATACAACCGCAGATAGGGCAAGCCAAACCAAAACTTACTTTAAAATTTGCTAATCCGATGAGCAAATTTTAAGGTAAGTTTTGGTTGTGGAAATAATCACGATGTTGTTAAACATAGTGAAATCTCTGAATTTAAGCCCAGTTGTAAAAACTGTAATAATAACCAACGGTTTTATCTCTAACAAATGCTCTAATTTTTTTACTCATTTTACAAGACGTTTTAGTAACTACTGATAACTCGTCTAGTTATAAAATAGGTTCTTCTTAGATTATGAGCGTTACTTTTACGACTTATTCCGATGTAATTGACAATAAAAGTGTAATTATTTTCAATTTAGTTATCGCAGGTCACATATAAAAATGGTTATATTAACCTTTAATACGTTGATTTATTAGTTATGTCTGGCGATTGACTGCTATATTTTTAGTTAACGATTATGAAGTATGAATGTAAAGGCCATCGGTTTGAGCGTAATTGCCACGAGGTTGACCATTAACCACACGGCAGGAAATATGAGAAATGTCTTTAAACTTTCATGTTTATTTAGCTCTCTTAACATCTTAAGTCACTGTGGTTACTGAGTCTTTGGGCTTAATCTCGTACTTTTTTTATTAATAAATTTATTCCGGAATAGCAGTTGTCAAACACTGGTTTAAAATTAAAATTATCTAAATAAATAGTTAGTTAGTTACTTAGTTTAGTTCTTTAAACCAGCGTTCAATCATGCGTTAGTTTTGAGTATAAGAGTTCGATTTGACATTACCTTGAATCATTGATTCAATCGAATTCGATTTTGTCTAGAGTAAGCCGGTAGTTATAATAGCTAGATGTTAAGTGATCGTGCTTTGTTTTACGACTATATTTTACTCAATGTTATACTTATCCAATATTCATTTAACCGCCAGTGGGTCTTCAAGCTGATTATTGTAATGTATCCGGCCGATATAATTTTTATTATTGTTTTGCATGATCATTATATTATACTAATCTACTTATAACAAGTTTAGTTAAGTTTGGTCGTTGTTGCGTCACAATATATTTATCTAACTTACATAATTATAATGTATGTATTATTATTCGCTAATCACATTGTGGTCCGCGTTTAATCTAACAAGATGCCGAACATATAAAATATATTGGTTTATTTACTACCAAACCATTTTTGTCTACCTGAATCAGCTCACAAAATGTTATCCTACCTATAAAAAATTACAGACAATACAAAAGATTTGCCCAAAATAGAGATAAGAGAACTTTCGACTTCATATACCATTTTTAAATGATAAGTAAGTAATATTAATTACGTACTTGATCAGTTAAAAAAAAGAGATTTCCATTGCTATGTCAGCATCTGTACCGTTTACATTTCTAAGGAATTTTAAGCGTACTAACCTCTACTCCGAGTGCTTTCAACAATACGAGGCATCGCCACGCGACGCCGCCCACCAGGTACTTCCTGAGGATCTCCTCTGAAGACTGCGTGTTGATGCGAGTGAACAGACTCGTGGGACCCACCTTCGGCTCTTCTGCTTTGATTTCCACACCTGATTCAAGAGATAAGTCAGTGACACTCTGTTTAATAGCTCAGCTTTTTTAAAGAGTTGCTCAAGATTTCCACAAAATATCGCAATATTCCGCATGCTCAAAAAGCAACTGAATTCGTTGAATTTTACGGAAAATCGGTAAGAATGAATGCCTTTTAACATTTAAGTAGTCTATACCAAGGACAATAAAAATAGCCCGAAGTACAGATGCACAAGGTCTTCTAACAGTTAATTTTAAGGTAAACAATGCAAAACATCTGCTGCCAAAGAAATACATTAATATCTTGTCAATGTCTGCAGGTAAAGCGTTTAATAGTTTTAGTTCAAGAGCTCTAGCGCTAATCCAATAAGATCGTAGTGTTAGTCATACTAAATGCATAGCGAGCCACTCTTAGTGCCGGTTTCATCATTTATGGACAGACTATGAATAAAATAAGTGACAATCAAAATGCTAAAAACTGTAGTTCCATTCTCTACCACTATTGACTATCGACAACCGGCTAGTCATCGAGAAATTTTGAATGTAAATCTGATCAGCGCCTAGTAGGAACTATTTTGGCAGTACATTTTAAATGTCAAACTTTCGATACTCGACAGTACCGACTGTAGAGAACCGCGCTACTGATATAAATTTACACAAAACTGGAAAACGGTTTAAACTAAGATTTTGATGAGATATGGCTGCCGAATTCGCTCCAGTCTACTGGAGTGGTCTACCTATGCAGGAATACTGAAGAGTAGGTATGGGAAGACAATGACATGCAGTTTGCCAGGTAAGCTGTTCGATAGATCTGAGCGTGTGCAACTGGCACAAGAGATCATGCAGGAAACCTGCTTTTGTTTCCGTGATTTCAAGGTAGCAACTGCAGGTACTTACAAACATTGTCCGTAGTTTCTTCGGGAGGAGCTGGCTTCCCCGAGCATGGTGAGTCGAGGCACGGCAGCGGGACTGAGTAGTGTGTGTTGATTGATGACGTCACGCGGTGGATGCCGCATAGCAGCTCGCATCCTACCAGGGTCACTACTCCGCTGACTGGACTGTACCGGGGAAATAATACATTACAGACTTATTTGTCCACAACTTGGTCTGCGTGAAAGAATTTCCCAGAGTAAAAGGTATCCTATGCGTTAATCTAGGTTATGAGCTATTAGTGTACCAAATTTCATTAATATCCAATTTCGACAAAGAATTGCGAACAAACATTCATCCAAAGTTAAAAACTTTTACATTTACAATATTAGTAGATTTAATAAGCCCTATGTTTCAGCTATGATAAGAATCAACCGCCGAAATAAAAGAATACATAAAGTTATGATTACTTGTCTTATAATTATACGGATCCCTAGGGAAATAAGTATGTGATTGGTTTTCAAAGAACATAGTCAGGCTTAGTATGTATTAAGTGTCTTACCAGAATTTTATTAATTCCTTAGGGTTGTCTCCATTGTTGACACGGATCAAGAACTCAGCCAGGAACAAGTCCAGCCATGTCGATTTCTGGAACAATAATTAAAGATTAAAATGTTTACACTTAGGAAAAGTTTTCCTAGCCTTTCCCGTAGCACAAAGGTATGGGTAGTAGTCAGACAAAATTCCAGATTTCAATAGAGTTAGGACAGCGTAAACTTAAAACGCAAAAAGATAAAGTTATTGTTTTTTTCTGAAAGTAGTGGCGTGGACCCTTTAGTTGACGTTTAGTATAAATCTCTGATTGTTGGCAGCTTCTTGCATGATCAATTGTTGTATTAACGACATTGTAAATTTGGCGACTGAAAAGTGTACTCCGAAAAATATACTCAGGAAATAGAGTAACGACATATGACGTAATCGGAAGTGGAAAGGTTTTTCAACTGTTTAGGCTAAAACTGAGGACCTATTCATACCCAACGCTAAAGGAAAATATACAGTCTTGTTTATAAAAATACTGATTTAGTGTTCTATAGATATAGGAGACTATAATACCCTACTTTCATGCTCGATATACTCAATTATTAGGTAACGTTTGTGCCTGACATAGTAAGCATTGGAACGCGCGGCGGTCAACCGTGACTGGTTGACTGGTCGGGTTCAATTGGATAATAACATCACTTTCGTATTTCGTGGTCCAACTATTGCGAGACACAGAACAATGTGTAGCACTAGTTCGCTCTATAAAGCACTTTGTTATACTTTTATTAACTTAAAGGTAAATATATTTTGCATAACGACGTTTTAAATTGTTTATTGAAGAACGAAAGCACTTTGCGCCTTACACGATAGCTCCGGTCTGTCATATTGAAGCTTCAGTAGTCAGGCTATAATTACCTCTGAATATACTAATATTAAACCCGGATATACATAACTAAATGCTTTAGTTTGTAAATTAGGTTCAAAGAAACGATACAATAATTTATAATATTGTAATAGTTTTACAGTGGGATGCTGTACGTGTGTTAGGTATAATTGCCAGCTGATTTTAATATCATAAGTAAATGATTACAAACCGTGTGCCATTAATACTTTTATGTCAATGATCCATTGACATAAAAGTATTAATTTCATTCATATGTTCAGTGTTTCGCTCTGATTAAATCTAATATATAAAATTCTCGCGTCACAGTTTTCGTTGCCATACTCCTCCGAAACGGCTTGACCGATTCTCATGAAATTTTGTGAGCATATTGAGTAGGTCTGAGAATTGGCCAACATCTATTTTTTATACTCCTAGGTGGTGCTTTTTATTTAGGTATATGGCATAACAACGTTTGCCGGGTCAGCTAGTATTCTATATACCTAATTACAATATCATGATCGACACCAAGTGGTGTTTTAAAAAAGTAATTTACAAAGAGCTTAAATACCGATTCTCTTACCGTACAGACTTAGTACGCGAGAGAAAAGGAGTAAAGAAGATTTTATAGAAAATCAAAATTGACGATAATTCGAAGAGGTCTCTCAAAAAGAGTGTACTTTGCATGCATTTAAAAAGTTAGTAAAGTAGTAGTGAAGTTAGCGACACTAATTCTATCTAATTCACGCAAAAGTATTATTTAACCGACTCTGAAGATGGTGTTGACATAACACGTTGTACACCCACAAGATATATTCCTCATACGTACTAATAGAAAGAATTCCCATAGACTATCCACTTCCTCCTTAAACTCGATCATAAATAATAGTCGTACGCTAATAGGTCCAACGTGGACACGTGTTGACTATCCGATAGTTAACTCTATTAGAATGACAATGATATTCTATTGAAGAGGGCAGGGGAACTGATCCGGTGCAATCTTGGTGCAGTGGTACTTATTTCTAGGACATGAGTAACTTCGAAACATTTTAAAAGATTTAGTATTAAACATACACTAAGTTTTGTTAAGGCTTTGGAAGGTCAGACTCCTATTGAACAAGGTGTTAGTGGATTGTTAATGAGTTTAGTAATTACAGCATGGTTATGTATGTCGAATAGTCCATGTAAAGCTAATTGTAAGCGAATAGTAAACTGTGACACTATACCAACTGCGAATAACGGTCCTTGGGTTTTCCATCAAAAGTATAGGGGTAAAGTAAAAATGACAGTCTTTGTCTCTTCACAAATTTACTGATAGTTTCATCAATAAATAGGTGTGCGTCTACTACACAAATTTCAAGTAACATTCAATGGCTTTAGCGGTTAGGTACTTTAGATATGTATAAAGAAACTGGCCGTTAAACAGCGAACGTAGCAGAACACACTATTCTGGTCTCTATGATAACTGTTTTAAGTCATAGATATTTATTAATCATACTACGACATGGGCCCATGGGTCTCTTAATAAAACAAACTTTGTGACTATAAAACATTAGCTACTCACCTCATAAGTGCCAGTCTCCGCTTTGAAGAAGTGATCCCAGTATAGCTTGAGGGTGTCTGGTTCCTCCTCCGCCGCCATCCGCCCTGATCACCGACCTACGATAACCATCATGTATTTATCTATTAATATTACTATGACGATAGCTACTACTACGCACTACGTTATAAGCTCAGTATAGGTCAGATATGCTAATTACTGTTTAGTGTTTATGTAGTAGGTACGTCAATGTAGCTACAACTAGACTAGAACGGAGTTTATACTAAGATGACTTTCCTACCAATATCATAAGTGCAAAATTTTGTGACGATGTCTCATCCATCATTTGTACTCTTTCAAAAATTATTGAATCGACTTTGATGAAATTAGCACATAAGTAATACTTTTATCCTGAGATTTTTTTCCATGCAGAGGACGTCGTGGTTAGAAAAGGATTGATAAGGACTAAAACATGTTTTTAAAGTAGCTTGGATATAGATAGAGATATAAATCCTATAGATTTCATTCCTCGTCATAAACATTCGTATTTATACTATTTAAAGGATTATTTCATAGGTCTTAGGTATAAGACCAACATATTAAGAGGCTAGCTATAAAACGTCGGTGCATGTATCGTGAAATTGTTTGGCTACCGAACGTTGCAGCAGCAATTGACATGTTTACTGTTTGTCAGTGCCCGATTAAGTTAATTGTTGTTTACTGGATCTCGAGACAACATTCCGTTCAATTATTAATCATTTGTATTTGACTTTTTTAAGGAATATTTCAATGAAGTATCATAAATGCCCTTGTCTGTTACGCTTTACGGCTAATCCGTAAAGGTGAAATTTATCATGGAGCCAAGAGTAGAGTAAGGATAGGATACTTTTTAATTACAAATGACTGATGAAACTTTGCTATACTGGTAAATAACATGTTCGTTTACAAAAGAGAAAACGAATTCTTTTTTAATTGCAGCTTTATGATTTCTTTCCTTGTGGCACATAATTTAGTTTTATTATACCCTATTGATGGAACTTTTACGATATTTTGATAAAGATATAAATATTTGATAACTACATGTTAATTAACTATCGAACTAGTTTTATTATCAAAACGATTTTAAGTAGAGCTCATTTGTTAATGAATTTAGAATGGCTGTTGAATTCTTTCTATTATTATTTGTTTACTATCAATGCATGCTCAATAATTCTGCTAATGATAAAGTCATCAAGGGCATGAAATACCGTTGTATAGTATAACAGTAGTACAACAGTACATGAAAATGTCAAATTCATGCAATTTTAGAATGAGTTCCATAAGATAATATTATTATGCTTTAAAGAGATTGCGGTTGATAATAAAATTATAAAATAATATTCTAAGCTCTCACGCTTTTGTTTATCGAATAGAGCAGCAGAAAACGTTATATATTTACTATCCTAGGTTGAAGGTTCCAATCAAAAGCCTAACTCAGTTAAATGAAGGACTGATAGACAAGATAAATAATTGGGCTAATTAGTGGAATGATTCCATTTGACACGTATTTTTTGGCGATTGAAAAGAGTGGTCGTGATTTTCTTGCTATCTCTTCTCATAGGGCTCTACCGCCTTTCACCTAGTAGTAGATTCATTCATTGTTACGACTATAAGAGACGAATTTGACATAAATCATTTGATTTGGCTTTTGACTGGTAAAAGACCTTATAAAAGCCGTTTTCCCTTTTAAAACAGAAAGAGTATATTCCCCAGAGCTTAACTAATGAAAGATAAACGTTGTCATTATGTAACAAGTTAACAACAGTAGCTATTTGTGAATGGCGGATAAGTGTTCATAACAATGTGATAAGTATCGAGAGTTGTATCCTACTGAGGCCTATTTTACGTGAAATGTCTATTACAAGTACCTAATACGCACATTTTAGATATTCTATTACATAATTTGAAGTAAATAGTACCTACTTTGTAATAATACCTAACTGTGTACGTGATCAGTAACACACCACTGACTTTCGAAGTCACGAGTGTATAAAAAAAGGTCACTTGTTCTACAGTCTGACGAGTCGTTAGAGAGCCTTTACTATTACTATTTCTTAAGATGAAAATCAATAACTTTTAGTAGGTAATTCCATAAAAAGTAACAAAAATAAACAAAGTAGCAACACAGTATCAAGCAAGCTATTGTCAGCTTGCTGGTCATTGATGTACTAAATTCTGAATTTTGAATAGCTTCGCCAGCCGCTAACCTTTCATACAACGCTCTCTACTAAATTGTTGGACTATAGCGGTAAAAAGTTTAGAAAAATGATGACAATTAGAGTTTCTTTACAAATGGATACAAAGAGATAGAGATCCCTAATCGATATTTGACCATCGAGGGTCAAATCCCTCCTTTATTCTAGGAAGAAGTCTTCGTCCACCCGCGGGACAGTTATTAATAACTTGCTCAATACATAAATTTTAACTAGATACAAAACGACTTACGTCTAACAGAATCTAGAGATATTCAGCAAATTGAAAAAGTCAAACTACCTACCTAAATGACGATACTAATCAGTATTCAAGCACATCAATCCATAGTCACACACTTTCTTCCATTCTATTATAGTAACAAGTTCTTATAACGGGCGTCGCATGTACACTGAGAGTTATCAGTGCGGTCATTATTTGCCGGGAGGACAGATAGCGCGTACAATGTTATCTATCGCTGTGCGAGATGCTCGTATTGGGACGCTACAAGTTATTGTTTGTATAACTCTCCATCTAATCGCTGCTGATAGTAAAAGCTACTGTTTGATCGGTTTAAGTTTGATAGTAAAGTATTTGGTGTTGTCCCGCACTTGGCCAGCGTGGTGTACTCAAGGGCTAACCCCTCCTTCATTACGGGAGGAGATCTTTACTTAGCAGTGGGACATTAATAGGTTATTTCTTTTAACTTTGAGGCGAATCTTTGAAGAAATATGTATATTCTTTGGTCCCTAATTAACCCTGTGGGAAAAAGGCGTGATATTATTATGTATGTATGAGATTAGCCATGTTGGATATGTGTTAGTAGGTATGTAAACCGTATATACGAATAACATACACTTCACGTTTTAAAACCAAGTCCTGTCCGACTATTCGCGACAAACTGAAAAACTTAATAAACGGATTTTTAGGACACATAGATAATAAATGTTATTAATGAGCAAAGTTTTATGGTATTATTCAATTAAAGTGTAGATTAGCTGAAATATGGTGCATAGTTACTTAAATATTTCTGTAAATTAGTTGAAATAAATATAGAAGATATCGAAAATTGTTGCGATCGGGCTCCGCGTTTGTTAGACCAAGGTCTCCCGGATTGATTTATATGAGTATAAATATTACTAAGAATAGAAGGTTATCATCAAATGATTCTTTGCGCCGTCTATTTAAGAAATTATGTACGTTTTAGTGCTTTGACCGTATGATCTGAGTTCAGAGTGGAAGATGAGAAATCTTTACTTGTAACTTTAGTTTTTGCTGATTTATCTATGTTTATATTATTAGGAATGCGAAAGTCAGCTCGACTGTTACCTTCTATAGTTTACCCGCTTAGCCGATTTGGACGAAATTTAGGAGTGTTTAATATAAATGAACCCTTAAGCGGCTGAAATAGGGGATGAAATTTAGTACCGTTGGCGCAGGAGTCAGCTAGTCGTCAGTTAACTTCAAAAATCTAACAGTGGTGTAAGTATAGAAAATGTTTCACGTTTTCATAAAATACTTTGAGCGATGGAAAAACAGGCCTTCAACTAAAAAGCAAGAGAACCTAGAGGATTTCTAGACACTAGGTTTAATACGCAAAACGCCTTACATAATAGTATTAAGACATTTTTCTTACAATAAACATATTTTTTACTCAACCACGACAGAATTACGAAATATCATTCATATTGTAGATAATTCTTATTAATTTATTTAGTTGTAGGTATTCTTGAAGGGCAGACAGGCGGCATTATTAAATAAGGGCCTTGAGTTGCGTCATGTTTGATGCGATCTTCATATTAGATGTCTACTAACAGGGAGCATTGACGTCAGTGTACTTAACGGCGACATTTCCTTTAGACAATATTGTCGCCTCATTTAGTGCCTAATTCAAATTATTTACTACCTTTTGTTTGTTTCTTGTTTGTTTGTCGTATGGTTAGTGGTCAACCTAGTGTCAGAGTTGTTCAAGCCGCCCGAGAGGCCTTTGACGTGGCTTAACGACTGTTATCTTAGTAGACAACAACCGGGACCAACTTTTAACGTGCCCTCCGAAGCACGGAGACGCCCAGTTTAAATACTACTATGCGGTCACCCATCTATGAAACGACCGCGCCAATGGTTGCTTAACCCACAGATCGTTTACCGACCGGTGAGCGCAACTGGCTATGGGCGCCTCACATGCCTCACAACCTAAATACCCTCAATATATAAGGCAAAGTGTATCTATAAACTATAGTTTTCAAGTATCAAGTAACTTTCAATTCCAATACCATTTTTATAAAGATATTATAATATAAGATTAAGTCTAACATACTGTGAAGAAAGTATCAGTACCTAAATTTAAATAAATTGTATTTAATTATGAATTGTAGAATTCTTATTACAATTGCAATAAAAACTCTTATACAGTTTTTTTTTTCCCCTTAATGTCACACTGCTACGCAAAGGTCTCCAATAATATAACAAGTATAATATAAGGTATCTTAAAAAACTGTAGCAGTAACTAAAAGCCTCAAGTATTTTAACAATGTGTTAAGAGGGAAAAATATTGTCAAATATAGAGCCTACAGCAGAACCTAGAATTTTAGATATTTACTCAATCTTGTGTATAAAATAAAACAGTTGCTAGTAAACTAGACAAATAAGGATGTAATTATTAGTTAAGGAAAACCTAACTTATATTCAAATAGCAATAGTATACCAATTCAATCAATAATATAGACCTTCAACTATGAAAAAAGATGTCCTATTATTAAAATACATACTGAATATAACTAAGTAACTAGTATCTAAGGAACTATGTATCTTATTTATATGAAAAGCATAAAATATATATGCACTGTGTAAACAAATTCATATTTACTGCCAGAGATAAAATACAATGTTGTGTAGAAATTGTTAAATAAACATTATGATTGGCATTCTTAGAAGATCCATAAACTACTGGTGTTTGTTTTATTGTCTATAGGTGTAGATTCTTACAGGAGACTTTAAAATCTTCTACAGAATGGTTTAACATACATTAAAGGCACAGCAAACAATACAATGTTGTTTTGTAAACATTGAGAAGGCAATGAAAACAGTATGTTATTATGTCACAATACATGCACTGATTAATTACACAGGCCTGATTTATTACAATGCCCCACTAATTAAATTCAACCTCTTTTTATTTATTACTTTTATGTTTAACTGCAGTGGAAAAATTTAAATATAAATATTTATAAATCAGAAGTAACCTGTGGGTGTAAATGAAGGGCTCTAATAAGTATCTTATTAGACGTTTCAGTGGACACTTAACGAAGAGTAGGTACAACTGCTATTATTCTATAATTATATCATAAACAATCGCACGCGAAGATAAAAAGATTAAAAATATCAGAAAGTAGTAAATAGACACACAAATTAAAGACATAATCACTCACATGAAACACTGGCACAAAATATATATTTTTATGAGCTGTAAGAACAACCACTTTATATTCCTATGATTATATTAACAGCAAAATAGTTAATGTAATAGAAATAACTTCGTGAAAATATTATTGTGCGGGTCAACCAACTTAGCAACCTCGCTCAACAACTTTTTGACAACTTTGACAGTTGCCGTAATGTCCCTCGTTTCGTTCTGCAGTCTGCACATCAGCTGGAAGTAAATTCTTACGTTTGGACAACATTCAGTATTTTGCAACAACATGAAATATTGAATCGATAAATCAAAGTTTATTTTATTTTATTGAAAGCATCATATCAGATTTTATTATTAATCGCCATCGGTAATTTTTCATGTTTCACAAGGATTATTTGTTGACTTGCAATAAATTACGTCATAGTGTCAATGTCATGTGTCACGAGCTGATGTTTGTCAGCTGTCATATTAACGCGAGAATTCAGCGAAATCGGGGATTTGTGTTCCGCGACTAGTTATAATAAATTCCACACGAATTTTGCGGCTCGCATGTAACACAACAACATTCCGCCATGTGGGATCATATCATAGAATATTTGAAGGACCCGTTCCTAGTGATTAAAGTTCAAAACTTTTTTGGTGTCACATATAAAAGTAATCAAAGTGCACGAAACGAACAATCAGAGGTGTTACATTCCGATAGATTAGAGCGTTTGAATGAGGAGAACGATGTAAAGCAGCACAAGAGGATCCCTAGTAATATATCGAGTAGTTCCCAGTCCTCGTACGATACTGATACATCGGGGGACAGCGGCGGGAAGGAAGAAGTGGAGTGTTTGATAAACAATAAGTTCTGGTACTACTTGTTCCTGCTGGGCACGGAGCTCGGCGACGAGATCTTCTACGCGACGTTTATCCCCTTCTGGTTCTGGAACATTGATGGTGCTGTGGGCCGGAGAGTGGTGCTAGTATGGACTGTTGTCATGTATATTGGTAAATATAACCTTTCTTTAATGTTATCATCGTTTTATAAGCTATTTTAATATAATACACTAAATATATATGTGTAGTGTTACTTAATGTTATTTTTTATGACTGTTTGCTCCAAGCTCCAATAATAATTTAAAAAAGGAACTTTGTCTCTCAGCACAATTCCTTTTTTGAAATAAAAAGAATATGCCTACCACTTATTTAAAAGTGTTGAATAGATTAAATTTAACACCTACTTATTCAATTATAATTGTTAAAGGATTAAATATATTCCTAATTGTTCAAAATAATTATTATACACCTTCATAAAATAGAAGTTCTAAAATAATTTACTACACTGATTATTTTCAAAGTCTTGATTGTGACAGTGAATTTTGTTAATTCATAAGGTATGTTAATATTTATATTGATATTTTGCCTAACCCCTCCCTCATTACGGGAGGAGACCCTTGCCCAGCAGTGGGACACTAATGGATTAAATTTATATATTTTTATTTTGCCTAAGGGTTGAACCAACAGCAACATTTATAGTAGAATAAAAGAGAATAACTAAAATAGAAACCAAGTCTATTCACCTATTGTGTGACTAAAATTAGTTCAAATAATATTGGAAGTACAAAAAACTAGCCATTATATTATCTAGTAATAGCATGCTGTGGGTTGAAAGTGTTACTGACCATGGTGATACTCAAATATGTATAAAATAATATTTAAATAATAAAATAAGATAATATAAGGCTGATTTATAAACTACTAGCTTGCCTGAGTCGTTGTCAATGTCAAACATTTCCTTGGGGTAAAGAAATCCTGTGTTGATCCAGGATATAAACTATCAGTTTACAAAATTTCATTTAAACTGGTCCACATGTTTTATTGTGAAAAAGTAACATACATGCATACATTAATCCATACTTAATCACTTTCAGTTGATACAAATCAACAGTAAGTTGTTAGTTCTAGATAAGTTCAAATTTATAAAAAAAAGTTGTGGAATAATTTATTGCCATAGGTACAAAAATATGATGAATATGTGACAGTAGAGATTTATATATTTTTGACTATCCATTAAAATGTGTAATATTATCTAATTTTAATTAAGTTTTTTTTGGTTGTTTTTATTATACATTAATCTTATTTTTGGATAAAGTAAGAAAATATAAGTATAATAGCCCATAAATTTAAATAATACATTAATCTGATAACATAATATTCATCGCATGTTTATTTATCTATTGACTAAGACAGCTATAAAGATAACAATTAACATTTCCAAGACATACTTTTATAATTAAACTGTAGATAACTAGATCGACACCACCGCAGATCCACCCACCAAGGATTCTTAACATCGAAAAGGTGACGAGTTTCAACTCAATTACCAAAGGAAAAAGCAAGGCACCGGCTGTTGTGTATGAAATACACAAACATTCTGCCATTTGCAATATTATTCCTATGTAATATGCCAAGTGAATTAGAATAGGCGCGTTGCCTATTGCAAGTCACCAGGCATCATACCAAACCCAAAACTGTTGAGAAATACCAATATTATACTTTGCCCGACTCAGGATTCCAACCAGGGACTACCATTTGATTTACACCACAGATGTAGATGCTAACATTAAGCCCTTTGATCAGTTACTAAGCAATCAGCACAAAGGGCAATATGTGCCTTCACAATCATACAATTGACCATTGTGGCTCACACTATAATAAAATGACATTTGGTTAGTATCTCACATCGACACATATTGACCGATAGTATTAGGTAGATAATAGAAACGTTATCACTGCTGACTCATAGTTGTGTGAACATGCCAATGATATTACTCATTGTTGGTGTAATAGAAATATTATTAAGGAATCTGATAACTTAGGTACTGGTATTGAATATTTCTATGGTGCAAAGTGTAAATTCGTGCTATGACGTGTGTTCGGTTTGAATGCGCATGAATAGTGTTTATTACCACTCCATACTGGCATAACTCCATTTCTATAGGAGTTATGTCAGACGTCAGTTATGATAAGTATTAAGGAATCTAGATTGTGACTATATTATGTTGCTACTATGTCCTGCCTGCAACTTCGACCGCGTGAAACGATTCCCGGGGTAAAAAGTATGCTATGTGTTTATCCAGGTTATAAGCAGTTTACCAATTTTCATTAAAATTCGTCCGGTAGTTTTTTCGTGAAATAGTAACAAACATACACATTACACATCCATACTTAAGAACTTTCGCATTTATATTATTAAGTAGGATAGGATAGTAGAACTAGCGGCCCGCTCTGCCCCGTTTGTTTTTCTGTTAATTATGCATTCAACAAAGGGGATACACGTTAGAGAAGCTGCAGGGTCTAGTTTCCAATAAGGGCAGTGAAAAAGTGGTCACTTCATTTCTGTTTACATTTTTGTTATATTGGGGGCTATTAGAAAGTAGCTTAAAATATGAGTGTTACTATTTCTGCCAATTTTAGTAAGAAGAATCTATACTAATATTATAAAGCTGAAGAGTTTGTTTGTTTGTTTGTTTGATTGAACGCGCTAATCTCAGGAACTACTGGTCCGATTTGAAAGATTCTTTCAGTGTTAGATAGTCCATTTATCACTTTACGGCCATTAGAAGCAGAGTAGCGACAAAAAATGTTTCAAAAACGGAGAAAATTTTCACCCATTCTCTCTTAAGTGACGCAAGCGAAGTTGCGCGGGTCAGCTAGTGTTTTATAAATGTCATGTCGCATTGCAATGATATCATTCAGAATTTGTACTTAGCTTAATTAACGGTCATTTCACTCGGCGACCTCAATCTGTTGCACGATAACGTTTTGAGCAAATAAAAAATAAGCCTAGATACAATTTAGTAATACGAGTCTTAATATACCTAATACTCTAGTAGATAGGTACATAATAATATTTTGTTAGCTTGAGACCACGCGTACTTGCGCCGGAAAAATCCAGCACTTCTACGGCACACACTATGGCATGAAGGTATAGCTTAGTTAAAATAGGTCATAGGTATTATATAATATAGTGAATGACATAAATAAGAAAGTGCATAAAACATTATTGTCCCGAAGCCTGACGTTCCTAGAGTCAATCATATCATGTGACGTGCGAACACTTCAGATTGTGCACTTCTTCACGGATTAGTTAGTAACTACAATACACTATACGTTGTTATACTAGTACAACTGTAATGGATATTTACTCCATAAATGTTTACTCGTGGATGAACAGTTCAAAAGACTATAAAACTCAAAAAGGAATATAGTTATACCTTCTTCAAAGAAAAGGAAATAGTAGTCGTTAATTTACACTGAATTAATGATCTAAGACCAGATAAAGTTGATTTAGATGGAGATAATGATTATAGATGGTAGCACAAAAAAAAGATCTGTCTTGTATCTATAGTAGCTATCAATTGACTAATAGTCATAACATACTCAAGAAAACTCTACGTAGGTATTTTGCATAAAAGAAGACTCACTGTAAAGAAAAGCATCTTATCATCACTATTTGTAGACAACAAAATTTTTGTAAATTTTCTGTTGGAATCAAACCTACGATCCCTCTTGGAACACAACACTACAGTAACCACTGTGCGTTATACATTACATGTTACGATATCATCAAAGACTAACGTCTGCCTAACACCTTACACTTCTACTGTTGAAATATATTGTAAAACATCATGATTGTGTATTCCAGGCCAGGGCTTCAAAGACATAATCCGCTGGCCGCGGCCCGGCTACCCGGTGAAGAAGCTGCAGTCCAAGTGGGCGATAGAGTACGGCATGCCGTCCACGCACGCCATGGTGGGCGTCTGCATACCATTCTCAATACTCTTCTATACTATAGATAGGTAAGTCAATGGCTACGTACCATAATATTATGCTGTGAGGCATTAGTTGGACGGCAAAATCGAATACCTATATGTAGATAAAGAGAGTCGAGTCGGTTTTTTTGTTCGTTAAGTACTGCCGAACCGAATATGTGTGTAGCAAGCCTGACGCGTCTTCACATTTAACAAAATAACTTTATTCTGGTAACCAAAATACTTACGATTTAGATGTAATAGTATTTGCTTGAATTGCTTGAGCTTTGCAGAGAAAAACTTTAAACTTAAATGGATAATGTCTACTCACTCGGGATTCAAACCCGACTGCATTAGATTCTTACACACGCAATAAAAACTGTCGATTTTAATTTAGCGACGTCAAAACTGGCTTACAATTTCTTATCATTTATTTTCCGTAGCCCTTATAAACTGGTCGCAAATTAGTTTGACACTCATAAAGCAAGTATTTAACGTGGCTGATGTTATTTCGGCAGGTACCAGTATCCAGTGCACTGGGGTATAGTGCTGGCAGTGTCGTGGTGTACCCTCATCTGTGTCAGCAGAGTGTACCTGGGAATGCACAGCGTACTGGTAAGTACTTAGTTATTGATTACGCATTTAAAACTAAGCACTGCATAAAGTGTGAATATGGTGAAGAAGTGATATTATATTTGACGTTTTCTGTGTCTTTATGCTTTCAAAAATAAACTTCTGAATCGAATATTACAATACACATCAAGAGGAGGAACTTAAGTTACTATTTAGAGAACATCTACTATTAATTAGGCACTATTTTCAACGATCGTTTCCGTTAGCACTAAACAGTGAGTAGAATAGAGTGGCTTGATCACGCTGTCAAATTTCAAGTCCAATTGACGGACAGAACCAACAGACGGTTTAGTTATGTACCCAGCAAATGTCGTTAGGATACAGTTTTATAAAAATATTGAAGTCAAACTTACAAATCAGCGAAAGCTAGTGAAATAAAAAAATCACACACTTTCTACTACCACAATAAGTCGTTATATTTAAGGACTAGCTGACCCGCGCAACTTCGCTTGCGTCACATAAGAGAGAATGGGTCAAAATTTTCCCCGTTTTTGTAACATTTCTTAGCGTGATGATATATGCCTAGCCTATAACCTTTTTCGATAAATGGGCTATCTAACACTGAAAGAATTTTTCGAATCGGACCCGTAGTTCCTGAGATTAGCGCGTTCAAACAAACAAACAAACAAATAAACAAACAAACTCTTCAGCTTTATAATATTAGTATAGATTAGCATAGATAGGTACTCGTGAATAAAACAACACTATGTTGACAAAACAAAGAGCTTGTATATTCACGGTACTTTCCGTATCATAGAGAAGCAATGACGTAAATATATGCGTATAGAAAACCCTGTGATCTAAGGAAATGTTGACTTTTCTAAGTCAGTTTCCTTCCTATACGATTACGTGAATGGAAAACCAAAGAATATATCAAAAGGGTTATCCTTTAAGAAAACGATGTCATGTGAGTTATCTCCAGGTGATGTACTTATTGCGCAGGAGATCTTTCAAAGATTGTCTTATCCTTCTGTTTGATAACGATCGAACATCTGTCGAATATATAGATATTGCTTAATTTATATTGAGAAGTTATACATATACAGCCATTCTCTACCACTATCGACTACTGAAAACCGGCTAGCTATCGAAACATTTTGTATGACGGTTCAACGCCTCTAGAGAGCGTCGAAAAAACTATTTTTGCAGTACATTTTAAATGTCAAAAAGTCGATACTCGAAAGTACCGGCTGTATCGCGCCACTACACTTATCCTTTAACTCAGTGGTCGTTAAACGCAGCCCGTGTACCGCATTGCAGCCCTCAGGCGGTATCCGTTTAGCCCGTTGCGCCTCCCTTCCTGGACCATTTGTTAGGCAAATAATGCGCCCTAAAATACTTTATTGGATATTTTATTAATAGGTATCGGCAGAATTCACCATCGCACTAAAAAAAACATACGATTGAGATAAAATCGACTCTTTTTTTCCTCATTCTTTTTGTTCGGTTAGCGTGCGTCTATAATTTAAACTAACTACAAGATCTATAGACGACTCTTAAATGCAACTGTTTATCAGCCAGCCAGAATAAAGACAACAGAAACTTTGTACATACATACACGCATTGATATCTCTTAATTACCATTAACCAAGCAGTTCTCGTTATTTACTTTATCTAATAACTAACCTTCGCGTGAAGGTCAAAGGTGCGAAACAGGAAAAGTTTTTATACAAGTCTAGTAGGTACGGTAATATAGTATTGGTGAATTCAATCAATTAATCAAAATAACTTTGCTACCTACACGTTTTTATAATAGAACACAAATCACATATTTTACTATAATACTTATGGTATAAAAATACTACCCAGTACCTACGTATTTTTAGGTGCAACTTCAAACTAATAGTCCTTATTAATATTTACTCAAACTAAATAAATATGTGTACTATTCAAATATTTATATATCGCCCTGGAAAGATACCAACGACAGTAGCGTCACAAATTCACTAATTTCCTAAAAAAATAACTGCGTTATGTTAAAACATACGAAAAACAAAGAAGATCGCTTAAGACTTTAGTGTAATATGCGCCGAGTCGTCAAGCAATTATTTAAGGTAAAATCACCCGAGTAATAAAAAGTAGATAGTTATTACAAATCTTGCAACGCGAAAGTTTAAAATTAAGTTAGTTTTAATAAGTAATTAGTTTTTATTTTAGAACATTACACGGGAATAACCGCGAACAGTCAAAAAGCTTGCTACCAAAGTAATAAGCGTCAAAACTTTCTTAACTAAAATGCAAATAAGCGATAATTCCCGTATAATATTAACTGCTTTACTAATAAACGTATAAGCTCTCATAGTTTTAAAATTGGTGGACACTGACAAAACATTATGTAACTAACTTTTGCCCGCGACTTCGTTGGCGTGGTTTATGACTAAATACAGAATGTTTATACAAACTTTCATCCCCTATTTTATTCCCTTGGGGGTAGAATTGATTAAGTCCTTTTTAAGCGGATTTCTACGTTATAACATCTACCTGCGCCCGATCTGTCAAGTCGTTTGGGCTGTGCGTTGATAGATTACTTTGTCAGTCAGTCAGTCAGTCATCTTTGAGTTAAATATATTTGGCTTTCACGATGTTTATTAGTAAGGCAGTAAGAGATTAAACTTTATAAATTAAAATTACTATATTGCAATGTTTCAGGACATAGCAGCAGGTCTGCTCCTGGCCACGGGGCTGGTGTCGGTCCTGATCCCAATAGTGGACAAACTGGACGGGATACTGCTGACGTCACAGTTGGCGCCGCTTGCCATCATCACTGTCTCAATACTGGTTATTGTGTTCCATCCTAATGCTGACAAATGGACACCTACCAGGTATGAAATATCATGTTTAATTTTGAAATTTATTTGTAAATTTAACTGCACGTTTGGCGCAGTGGTTTAAGCGGTCACCTCGCCGCAACAACCGTAGCGCCGCGTGTGGTGGGTTCGAATCCCACCCGGGACAAATCTTTGTGTGATGAGCACGAGTATTTGTTCTGAGCCTGGATGTTAATGTATCCATAAAAAAGTATGTATTTAGAAGTATATAAGTATGTTTATCAGTTATTTGGTTACCTTAGTACAAGCTCTGCTTAGTTTGAAATCAAATGACCGTGTGTGAGTTGTCCAATGAAATAAAAAAAAAATTTTGAAAGCTTAAATTGGTTCAACAAAAAAATAACAAGGCAATTGATACAGCTAGATTGAACTGGTTTAATCAACGGCGGCGGAGTAAATGAGATTTGTCTTTTATGAAATAATGAAGCAATGACATTTTTTATGATCAAATCATTAATCATTTTTCGTTGCGCTCATTAACCTTAGTGTAGATGTTAATGATTTAATAAAAGTCAAAAATTACACAGCTCTTGTGTATAAACCAGTACTTTAAGCAAGTGTCCAAAAATTAAACCAACATATAAACCATGCTTTGCTTGTTCTTTGCGTGCATTTCCACGGAAGCAGAGCTCGGCAGACCGCAGAGTAGTCGACTACGAATCAACCAATCACACTATTCTATCATCAATTTATTAATCATTATATTTGAGGAGCTCGTGGCTTAGTTAACAACAGCCGCACGGATCGATCTCTGAGGTTAAGCTACGCTTGCCGAGGTTGTTCCATGGATGGGTGACCATCTTATACATATCGAGTTTCTCCGTGTTTCGGAAGGCACGTTAAATTGTGGGTCCCGGCTGTCATTTTCGAAGATCTTTGACAGTCGTTAACAGTAGTCAGATGCTTGAAAGTCTGACAACCAGTCTTACCGAAGGGTATCGTGTTAATACCTAAGTAACTGGGTTGTGGAGGTCAGATAGGCAGTCGCTCCATGTAAAACACTGGTATCCGGCTGCTTCCGGTGAGACTGGAAGCCGACTCCAACATAGTTTGGAACAAAGGCTAAGCGAATATATATATTTCCACTAACACAGAGTGGAGATATGAAGCACTATGATTACTCAATACGCGGTCTACTCCACTTCGCTCCGCCCAGCTCCGTGTCTATTCAATCCTCGTATTTCATCACTATATAAGACAGTAATCGAACTGACATTAAAATTGAAGACATATGATTCACTTGAAGTTTGAATAACCGATAAATTAGATTGATTCATGAACTATAACTTCTAAATAACTTGACGTTAGTCACTAAATATGTTCTGTCATGAATCATTGTCAAATAGTCTGGTATACTCACACGTGTATTTGTCACACGTAGCTCCCATTAATAAAGATTTATTTATAATAAACTATAATATAAGCATTTTGTAAATAATGACCTACAAAGGTAGACTAATACAACTTCGATCAACATCAGACGTTCAAATGTAAATAAGAACAGTAAATGTAGAACTTCAAATAGATAATGTTTGTCAAACGTGCCACTCAAGAGTACGTGTATTACTGTAGATGACCGGTATAGCATAAAAATGTGCAACTATATTGTTATTCACAAAAAAATTGCATATACTGTTTATGACCATCAATTAAAGGTATTCAATCTGAAACAATACTTTTCCATTCCAGAGAGGACACAACAATGATAGTGAGCGTATGCGCCGGCATCCTCACCGGCTCCTGGGCCAACTACCAGCTGGGCAACATGTCGGCCAGCGAGTTGGACCCGCCATACGAAATCATATGGCCTTCCAAAGAAATGTTAGGCTGTACAATACTAAGAACAATACTAGGATTCTGCGGGGTCCTAGCCACGCGAGCATTCGGCAAGTCAATATCATATGCCTTCGTTTGCGCCTTGTTGGGCAAAGATAAGAACGAATTACGTAATTCAGAGAATAGTTTGGACAATAAGAATAAGATAATAGTGGAACTGAGTTATAAGTACTTTACGTACGCGATGATTGGGTTTAATACGACGTATGTGTTCCCTAATGTGTTCGGTCTGTTAAGAATTGACAGGCCTACTTATTATACTGAGATATAATTCTAGTCTTTTGTGGCTGGTGTGAGGTCTTATGGAAGTAAAATATAAGAAAAATAATGTTTTGTGCCACCTAAAGACATTATTAATATTTCCCGACGTTTCGGCCAAATAACGTCGGCTATTTGCGGAGTGCATCAAATATCGTAACTTCCAATATGTTATCGTGTTGAAGGATCATTTTAAGTATAAAAGAAAATCATTATGGATAAAAAAACATCGTCCATGAGCGAGAGATACGTTGATAGCGAGAGATAGAAATACTACATATTTTTTTGGCTGTTTTACTTTCATAAGATCTCATACAAATATCGGGTGCTGTGTATCAATCAGACGTATAACTGAGTTACATGTATGTGTTTTGTATGAGTTATTTTTCTATTTTTCTACTAATTGAATGGTCCTACTTGTGATGTAGCACAACGCTCTTTATCGTTTAGTATTTTGTTTTATACAAGACTTGGAAACAAGTAAACATGCTTTGAAAAGGGCACATGTAATGACTATGCATAGTGACATGCGCCCTTTTTGAAATTGCATATATAGTTGTCTTGTTCTATCGATAGATGCCGCTGATTGAATAAAAAGTTGATTTTTCTGATCGGCAATTATATGACTGTTTTTTTCTTCGAAAATCAGCAGTCAAACGAGTTGGATTCGATTAATTATTTTATATTGTTCAGAATTTGTAAAACTGCGTCGACAGATGGCGTTAGAATAGTGAATAATGATTGGGTTTAAATGTGTGCTAGTGACGAAAAGAGAAGGAAATGAGAGAGATATTTTTGTGTAGATTTCTGCTTACCCACCATTAATCACGGCGTGATATTACACAAGTCAATACGATAGAAACACAAATAAAAAATATATTATTACAAAACTTTTTTTAAAATACGAGCCTGCGTCTCATATGAAACATGCGTAGAAATACTAAACTCGTACCATTTCAAACATGCGAACTATGTCATAACCAAAAGTGTCGTAGGAATGTGGCTATGTGTAAGTGCGAGCGAGAGAGTTTGATAAAATGACACGATTTCATTTAATGTGTTGTTATGGCCCGAGTGTAATATTATTAATTGTTGTGGTAAAGCTATTACGTTACTTTCGCTAACGGGTACGAACCCATATTTGGAATCTTAATAATTATGCATTATATCTGCTCAAAAGAGAAAATGGTTTCTGATAACCCACTGAAACACACACAACACTGTTATTTGCGAAATTAACCTATTTTAGCCAAAATGTTATGTTTTTTCGAAACTAACCTAATATGGGTGTTTGCGTAAGGAACTGAGGTTTGGCGATAAAAAAGTTTTGTAATAATAGCAAAGTATAGGATTATATGCACGCACAAAATCTTTAGTAGTTATGAATAATAATATAATAGAATCACAAGCTTCCACGGAGCTTAGGTTAGTGATAGCGAACAAAAGCGAGGCTAAATGAATAATATGTTCAAAAGTTGTTAGTTTTATATACAAGTGTATTTTCATATATTACATCACATTTGTTGGTTACGTGCCTATAGTATTATATTTATATGTATTTTGGTTGTATACTTTAGAATAGCTTACACCAGATTAAATTACTGCTCAATTAGTGTTGAAAATATTGGCATGTCATTACAGAATACGGATTTTAATTCTATCATCACTGTTTTCTTTAAGAAATGACTATTCAATTGCTGGGCTTAGGCTTTACGGGCACCACGCCTCATGGGGATTTAGCATGCCCTCAAGAAATGTATTAAATAAATTTTAGGCATATATATAAGTTTTCAACACGAATTGTTCATTTTGAACGATCTATAGCTACGATATAATATATTATTAGGATCTTAACCATTGACCTAGATAGGGCCAGCAATAACTAATAATTATACAAATTATTAATTCTAATAACTACTTTATTATAGTTTCCTAGTTTCTGGTTTCGACTATTCTAAAGTATAAACCATTCACAGTGATATCACAATATACTTTAACAATGTTACACTGAACATTTATATAAAGTTACTTATATAAAGAGTATATAATATGTATGTAACATGTACACACGTACACACGTACAGTGCGCTTGATGTGTTTTAGCATCGTTGTTATAATTCCGCTGTCAAAGTTACAACACTGATCAAAATATTATTATGTTGAGAATGTATATGTATTGTTGTAAGAAGTGTGGATAGACTGCAAGAAACTTCTTGTTAAGTGTGACTAGAAATAAAATATTTATATAAATATAAACGGTTTAAATATTGCTATAAACGGTTTTGAAGTACAGAAAATAATTCTTTATCTAGAAGTGGTCTGACCTATAATGATGGTTTCTAATTCTTTTAAACTTTATTCTATAATATTAAATTACTCACAAGGGAAGGGAAACTGGGCTTTAATAAAATAACATAAGGAACCAAATAAGGATTTAATAGGTATTATGGGAGGATTCATATTACAATATCTGGGGATTAAATTGCTGTGTAGATGACTAAAGAAGCAGGTCTTTTATTTAGTCTCTAAGAGCATTAACTATGATATAAATTCTGTAATTCTGGGGTAGGTAAATGGTTCATCGTATTGTTTGTTTATGAACATGTTTAATGTATTGTTGTCTATCCACACTTGTTATATAAACAAGAGTATGTATTGAGGTTGTGAGGTTCAGGAGAGAACAGAAAGTGCCTAGTTACAATGTGATGGCTCCTATAACTGCGCAACAAGGTACAGTCACGCTGACAATGTTAGATTATCTTTGCTTTAGAGAAACGAATAAATTCATTTGGCATGGGTAATACTTAAAATTTATGGTAACTGCTGTTTGAATTAAAATATAATCTACTAACTACGTCTTAATTTTAGAGTCAAGATCACCCAAATTCGTAGAAGAACTAACTTTTGCTGTGTTATGTCAGTCGTGCAATATTCCTTGGATATATTTCTATGTGCAAATATATACTTTCAGATATAGGGCTCTTTCAATTTAGACGTTTCGTGTCGTACGGCTGCCGCACGTTAACCGTGCCGCTGGTTATAGCCCGCTGCCGTACCGCTGCGGTACGTTAGCCGTCCGACACCAAACGCCTAAATTGAAAGCGTATCTGACTGCCGTGCGTTTGTATGTTAGTGTTGTTTTAAATTCATGTGACAGCAGTGTAGCCATGGACTCTGACGAAGAAACATTACTGTTAGTGCTCCTGTTAAAAAATATCAAACAGAAACAAAAACGCCGCGCCCGTAAAAGAACACTACCGATGTTTTCATTAACATGTAATTTTGGTGATTTCCATATTCTTTATCCTAGGTTAAAACAAGACCCAAGCAAATTTTTTAATTACTTAAGAATGTCAAGAGAATGTTTCTACGAATTACTCAATAATTCAATTTCATTTATAAATTCTTCCACGTCTATATCATCTATTTTAAGCAAATAATAAACATGAAAATTCAATGAAATTAGCTGTCACGTTTAGTCACCGCACTATTCAACAGCGAAATGAACACGTGGAGCTTGTGACGTTGCCGTCCTGTCGTCGTGCGTTCTCGGTACCGACACCGCACTGTTGCCGCACCGTGCGATTTGTATGAAAACAAATGACCGTCCGTGCACCGTACGACAAACGCACCGTTTCGGCACTGCTGCGGTCCGACACGATACGGCTAAATTGAAAGAGCCCATAGACATAACTCTTGTCAAGTCTTTAAACAGCTTGTTCAATTTCTTATAATTATTTTTTTAGTGACTGTGTCTTGTTGCTTAGTTATATCATGATTATGTTGCTTTAATATAATGTACAATGATTTATTATGTATATAGTTGATAGAAAACTATTTATGTTGTTCAAACATATTTGTACTTGCATTCCTAAACGGTATTTTTATTATTATTAATGAAAATAAATGAAGATTTATGGTGATCATTGTATTTTTATATTTTGTTCGTTTAAGAACTCATTGATGAAATGTTTTTTTTATTGCAGTACTTTAAATAGCTAATTTATTTTCGGAGGAACTGTGTTTATTTTTTTGGATATAGACAGTATTTCGGCATCCTTGCTAGTCTGTAGCACTTTTCCATTTTTCCATTCTGTTGTAAATCTACAGAAATATCTTGCTGTTCCGATTGAACTTCCACGACTGCTTACAATACACCTAGCAGCCTTACTCCCGATAGTATCGAGTCGAAAATCAAATTTGATTGGTTCGAACAAATGTCAAATCGTAGTTTAAAAAAAAACTAGCGCTTGATTGAACGCTGGTTTAAAGTGAAACTTATAGGATTGTTTGATGTAGATTATGTTCATTGGAACTAGCGTTTGATCAGCGATAATTTAAAAAGTTTAATACTGCGTTATAAAAAAAATATATATTATTCCGCCAAAAAATACCCAAGAAATAACGATAAATGTGAATCAAACTACTGCGGGCAAATAGATATAAAACAATGTAGGTACCTATCTCTTTACAAATATATGTAGGTTAAACCATCCAGTAAAATACCCAGGAACTATAATTGTCCCATATTCAGTACCTAATAACTTGTTGAAAACCCAAAATAAAACCCATTGTTCTGTATATAGAGGTATTACCGCTGGGAATTAATACTTTTATATATAGACTATGTATTTATAACATACTGTGTTGTGTTCCGTTTGGAAAGTTCGCAGTTAATTTAGGTTTTTGTAAAAACCGCTCTTGCACTGTTTCGGTTGTTGTGGTTTCGGGAACTTTTAATACCTACTTATAACTTTAATATCTATATTCAGTTAGAAAGTCAGGTAATTAGAATATCTATGTCATTGCTTAGTATAAATGCGAACAAATATTATTAATTGTACAATTTGAACCCCTAAAGTTACTTTAATTAAAATTAGGCTACTTTTGATAAATATTTATATATAAACAAAAGAAAGACCGATAGTACCTACTTTGGTACCCAGAAGTCAAACTTGAGAACACATGACCATATAGATACACAACAAACCTCGGCACTGAAGCAATCCAACCCAATATTTATCACAAATTATGACTTTACCCTGCCAATTTTTCTTCTAGTTCTAGCTCAAACTGCTTCTACAAATAATAGATTTATATAAACTGTACCAAGACACCCCGTGTAGTGCATTAACCACGGTGAGTATTTATAGCGACTCTTCTAAGAATAGACTTACTGTTAAACTATTTGTGTGAGTTCGGCACCGTCATCGTGAGTATGTTTGAAGGCATGGCGTTTAATCAAAACTCACGACTGATCTCATTGACCGGGAAAAGGAAAATAAAATGTAATTTTGTAAAAAGTAGATTAAATGATGAGTATTTAAATCATTATATGTTAGTAGCCAGTACAATCCGGTTTTAAACAAATAATCATTTACTATTTTAGCCGCTTAGTGGCTTGCATTTGGAAAAATAGTATGTAGCCGTATGTTTGATCCGTTCATCAAAATTCGTTCATTTATTCTTGCATGAAAACGTTTGTAAAGCATACAAGCCCATGTACCTATGTGATTCCTCGCAGTGTTTTTATAATAATAAAATAAGTCTTTATTTGGAACTAAATAACAATGAAGTTCCATTTAAATCTTATCGCCCTGACAAATGTTTCCAAATAAATCGGTTCGGAGTTTTAATCAAATAGATCGAGCTATTTTTTATATAATACAAGTAACTATGGTTTAGTGAAGCATTTTAATAAATGCAAAATCACGTGTAACATTGAAAGCGCTCATAGCCAGTTGCGCTCACCGGTCGGTAAACGATCCATGGGTTAAGCAACCATTGGCGCGGTCATTCTATAGATGGGTGACCGCATAGTTGTACTTGAACTGAGCGTCTCCATGCTTCGGAGGGCACGTAAAAAGTCGGTCCCGGTTGATGTCAATTAAAATAACAGTGGTTAAGCTATGTCAAAGGCCTTTCGGGCGGCTTGAACAACTTTGACACTAGGTTGACAACTAACCATACGATAGATATACCTACATGCATTTAACATTTTTTTCGAGTCCACGTGACAGATAAGACAGGGTTGGCTTCAAACAGTAGGCACTATATAAGTTCACTGGTAGTTGTTTCTCGAAACATATTGCTCTTGTTATCGTGTGTGTCAGAACAGAGACGTCAATCAGGACGATTGCTGCATCGTTCTGATAACATATGACTGTAAGGATCTGTGCTTAATGAACCATTTTAAAATTTGATCGATGGTTCGAACCCGAGGCAACACCAAAGACTTTTCGAAGCTATGTCTTTATTCGAAAAAAAGAACATTTGTTTCAACGGTGAAGTAAACGTCGTGATACAACCTTGCATACCTGGTAGTTCTTTAGAACAGTTCTTGAAGGTATGCAAAGTCCCCAACCCGTTGGCCAGCGTGACAAACTCATGGCTTTACCCCTCCCTCATTACGGGGGGAGACCTTTGCCCATCAGTGGGACATGGAAATCAAATGAGCAAACAGAAAAAGGTAGAGATTGATGTTTTTTGATAACCAATGCTGGTTGTTGTACTAATTTGGTGGTAGAGGGGATGCAGTGAGGATTGGTAGTTTGGACTCTCACTACCAGCGCTTGTGTTTGTTTCTTGTAGTGTCGTTTAATCTGTTTAAATAAAAGCTATTGTGCTTCGATTAGTTGTTTTGATTAAGTCCCACGATCATGATTAATGTTATATTGTTTTGTAAAGAAGGCCCGCCCGGTTTACTGAGCTCCGCATCTTAGCCATTGTTTCTCCGACAAGCATATTGACTATCTGTGTACCTCGGTGTGCAAATTTAATTCAAATCCATGCAGATTTTGTACAAAACTGAAGCGAACATCCATACTTGCATCTGAACAAACCTTCTCGTATAATAATAATTTAATATTTAAAAAATATATCCTAGCCTTTGCTCTTATAAAGGCTAACTTGCTGTTAATGTATGGGGCGATTTGCTAGCACAATCAACAGTAACTATCAAGTTTGTGTAAAAACCTGTACAGCGCTCCTAACGGAATTCGCAGGAACTATTTTTTCCAGTAAACAAATAATTACACTACACTACCAGTTTGCGCTCTCCCTTAGTCAATAAATAAAGTTCTCGGTATTCATAGTATTATTTTAAATGGATTTTCCCGTATTGGTGTTATCATTACGAGTAGATAAGTACTACGATTGCACAATGACCCCTAAAACCCCGAGTTTACGTTAACATTTCAACATTGGAAATACCCAAATATAAAGTTATCGACTCGGGTTAAATGTGATACTAAAAAACAACGTAAAAATACATTATGTCAATGCTCTTTCAAACTATTGAACTGACGGTTGCAATAGAGTAGTTGACTACCAGTTTAATCAGCTACTCTAGAGATTGCCAGTACACATGTTAGTATAGAAATATAGTACAACTTACTAGAGAGCCTTGGCATGCACGATAAATCTAGATTAATAAAAAAATATGTGTATTTTCAAAATAAACTAGCTGTAGCCAACACCACAGTCAGCTGCGTAAGTTTTTAGGGCATTAATGTTCTAAATTCTGCATTTTGTATAGGTACCTCCGGCAGCAAAATGATATACTGAAAAATGTTTAGTCTATGATTACCTATTCTCCAGCCATGCCAAATACCTTAAAAATAGGTCAGTGATTTAGCCGTGGATATTAAAATTACATATATTGATAAAGTATGGGTACTATTGGATATCACTAAGTTCGAATATTTCTGTATTCTAGTTTCTACTTCTTCGACGAAAAATTCCCAGACGATGTAAATACAGCTCTATTTTATCATTTATCGGTCAAAATTTCCACACACACTGGTTGCCAGGTGCAAAGTTAAGATAAATTCCTACTCAAACCTTGTTTAAGATAACACTAAACGTATTCGATTTACAAGATCGGCTAATAATCTCGATACTCGATAAGTTTGATTGCTATTATTTAATTCAACTAGGTAGGTACTGTAAAATGTAGATACAATCAGCTCCATGTCGCTGAACAAATTAAATCTTTAGAAACCTTATAATCTGAATGCATATTATTGCATCGAAAAAATCTTTAAACATTTGACATTGATTGAAATTCCAAATATCTCCTTGATTTTATTAATTTTTACTGCCGCAGTGCCGCAGTCGGTAGTGTATACGACTGCTAACCACGTAATCCCGGATTCGATTCCCAGGTCGAACAGTGTTTTTTGTAACTAATATTCGATCATTCTCAATTAGTAGTCCGTACTTTGGTAACGTGCATATACCGGGCACGTTACCAAAGTACGGCAATAAACTCGCCCTCTATTTCATGGGGCTAACATGGCGCAGTAGTTAAGGTCGCCACGCCGCTACCCTTCCGTCGGTTTCGATTCCCACACGGTACAAATTATTTGTGCGGTCCCCTAATAATTGCTTCAGGTCTGGTTGTACTTTGTGTCCGTTGTTTGTATGTTTGTACCAGTCCCCGCGACACAAGAGCAATTCTTAGTGCAGGAATTGTCTTTTTCTTAATAAGATACGTGGGTGTATACGCTTCAGCCTACATTTTCAGTAAAACAGGGGCCATTTTGTACTAAATTAGTTGTTATTGAGTGTCAATTGTAGCTGACTGCACGCTTACGATCATATTCGATTGCTAATCTTATACAATCGATTTCTTTGATAACACTCTACACAACAAGGGGCATTACCTGCAAGTATTTATCGCGTAATTTTACAATATAAGAAGTATTAGCCACTTATGATAAACAATGGGTATATACCTCTTTGAGGGGATCCACTTGATAAAAAACACCAACTGAAACAGTAGCATTGATTAATATAATATACTGTATTTTGATAAGGCGTGTTGTGATTATTGTATATGTGCCGAAACGTCAAGCAACCCGAAGTGAAATTGTTTGATCACTTTTATGGCCGAGTAATCTATGACATATATAACATGCTCGGGTTGCAGGTTCTATTCCTATATTCCTAGGATTAGAATATTTGCTCGGGGAACTTTGTTTCTATTGTATCTAAGTATGTATGAAAAATCCTTGCTAGACATGAAAAGTTTAAGTACAGGTACAGGGTTTGATAAAATAAAACAAAATGAAATAGAATTATACTTGTATTTATCAATATATGAAACTGACACAACGATGTGTAAACTATGCTAACTATCAATATAATATATGTATATTATAACAAGAAACATATAAACTTCATATATATTCACTTATAACTCAACTATTGTTAGTTACTGAACGAATGACAGATGATAAAGTCACACTTAGCGATAAATATAAAAATGCGCACACACTATATAACATAACAATGTTTTATGACAAATTCGTCCGCGTTGAAACCCTTCCCGTGTAAATCCCGATCCCTCGAGAACTCCGGGATAAGAAGTAGCCAATGTTACTCGGGAATAGTGTAGCTTGCCAACGGTGAATTTTTTTTTTAAATAGGTCCAGTAGTTTCGGAGCCTATTCAATGCAAACAAACAAAAACATTTCCTCTTTATAATATTAGTATAGATAATGAATGATACGGTGCCGCCATATTGCTGTTTCACATTGCTTACAAACATTTTCTTACATTAATACACGTACTAACAAATGTAAGGAATCGTCAAATGTTTTAAGTGCTCTTAAAATCTTCAAAAAGTGTTTATAACATTACCTAACATGAAAACATTTTGTAACATCAATGTTTCTTAACAAATGTTTACTAACGTTTGATAACGTTTTTGAACAGCTAAGTGGCAGCACCTGTACCCAGAAACGTAAATAACAATCTTTTATATCATGTAATTATATGTTGTTGTGTTATATAACATGTTATGTTATGTACTATGTACGCAATATAAGAAAAACATTGAAAAATAAGCGTATCACAGCGTCATTTCTACTTTGGACAATCGTTGGGTAGATTTTAGACTAGTGAAGTTGGGTACTAACTGCTTATTACAAAACTTACATACATACATAATATCACGTCTATTAAACCTGAAGGCGTAGGCAGAGGAGTATGAAATACGCCCACGTATTGTCATTTAAAAATACGGCGAGGTGTCACATAGCAAGCATAATACCACACTCCGGACTGCTATTGATAAATATTCTAATATACATTAGAAAAGACTAATAGCATTTTGCCCGGCTAGTATATCTAACCAAAGAGAGGTCTCTAGGCCTAGGCAGTAGTGTAATAACTACTGATTGTCCTCACAATCAGTAGTTATTACACTACTGCCTAGGCTAAAAAGACAGCCAAAACTCTCAATTTTGAAGTAAAGACAAAAAGTATATAGAATTGTGATATTAATTAGTTTATAAGTTTTGTAATAAGTAGCAAACAGAATCAAAAATGCAACTAAAATAAATAACATACACGTTTGAAGTCAAATATTTTACAGATTTTAAAGTAATTTTCCTACTACTATAATAATATGGTAATTTTGGCAACTGCAAAATATGTATACCATTGAACAAAGTATGCAGAGATTCTTTAACTTAAAATCTTTAAAAATATTTGATTTCAATAATGATGTGATATTCCCGAATACGTGTATATTAAATGAAAATGTATAATTATAGACTAAAGGCCAATTTCACAGCTCATGGATAAGTCTCAGATAGCTTATCTGCAAGTTAGCAACCTGCACCGAAACGTTAGGCATTTCAAGGTAAAATGTGTGTTCATCCTTCTATAAATCTTTATATGATAAGGTATCTAATAGATATCCAGAAAGGGTGAAACTGTGCCTAAATGTGTTATCTAAGTTAGTAAACCATCATTCGTTCAGTAACTAAAAGTCTTATTTATATTTATGTATATTTATTATAATAATAATGTAATATTATGTAACCATCGCGAGTATTTCATTTGTAGGAAAAATACACTCACACAAGTGTACTTGGAACCTTGTACCGAAACGTAAAATCTTGGCATTTTAAAAACACCCACGATGCAAATATATATAACTTAATATAATTTGGCCTAAATGACATAAGAAATAATAATAATCATGCATTACACTATGTTAGCTTAGTTCACGAAACGTGCGGTGTTTTGCAGTGGCGCTAGTGGACCTCGAGACCATGACAGATGTTACACTAAGACTGTTTTCTAAAATAAGAATATCTGTAGGTAATTCTGCATGTAAATACTACTTTATTAGAGTAGCACCCTCTAAGCACAATAACGCTCAATCGATCTTATGTGCAAGAGCAGGGAAGTTAAATATATCCTGCTCACTCGCACGAATGTAAACCAGCCATATGAAGAAATGAGACAGTCATACATTCATTAACACTCTATGAAATATGTTTGGCGTGTGGAGATGATCTTCGAGCCTATGTGCATAATGTGATGATCAAATTATGAAGTGATTCCACGTGTCAGTATCGAAATGAGAGCTTTGCATTACTCTTGTATTCGAATAATATTAGTCTTAACAACTGCTTTCAGGCGAAAGTTAGTGCAAGACGTAATCAACATGATTGCATAATGTCTCACGTTCAGAACAGAGATGATTCTGAACGCAATCATTATGTGATTGATCTGTGACCTCGCGTAACATATTCTATAATATATGTAAATATAAACCACTACTCATGCTACCTTCAGAATTAACTAGTCAAATGTAACCCCGACTTTTTGTTTAGTAAAATATATTTTTCAAAATGTTTAGCATCTCATCAAAATATTCAACAGCCAAACATTGTCTTGTTATACCCAATAGTACAATATCCCTTGTTAATCAATTTTGAATCTTATATCCTTAAAGTTAAAATTTCATTTAATTTTACTCGAGTTTTCGAGCGTGACACCTGCTCGGTGGAACAGAATTCCCCAAGTTATAATATAGCTGCACTACTCATAAAAACATGTTAATTTTCCTCAAGTAAATGATTAAGAATTTATGAATAACGCAGTGTGGTCAGTCGCGGAAAGAACATGATGCAAGTAGGCCGTCACACGACGAGACAATAATAATAAACCAGAACTTTTTGAAACAACATTTATTCGACTAAATAAATATACAATTAACAGTTTTTTTACAAATTAGAGCTATTTTAGTTAAATAATTTTCTACACTTAACATTCTTTCCGCGACTGTACATGAGTTTTACAATTATCTATAACTAGAATGATTCAGTGTACACGGCGCTGGGTTATTCCGAGTGCAGGCATAGGTTAATATCCCCGTCACTTTATAATATAATACATCGTCCCGTCAAACAAATAGAGGGCAAATCCGTATAATGACTCGACATAAAACCCCAGCGCTCTGTACCGAGAACCTCGTCCGCTTCCAAACATTTGTTCTCCAGACCTCAGTCATATTTACAATTGAAGAGTGAAGACTAAATCTTCGTACTAGGCTCAGACCGCTAGCTACTAACATCGTCACAATATCACTATGACTCTTACAAAGACATTTTAGCCAACTCTCGTGTAGTGCGAGCGTTGTTCAGATTTCGAGGTATTCAGAAGCCAATTTTGACAAAGATCGGCTCATAATTACATCATATTTATTGTTAGTATAGATGATTCAATATTCGTTAGTAACATTTACAATTTTATGAATCTGTTCTGTCGATTGCGTTCACAATTACAGTCAAATTTCAAAGAAGTGCCTAAATTAACATGTATAGAGATGGCAACATAGGCGGATCTCGAAGCGTGGCGCTTCGTATGGCAGTGTTTTACATACATACAAACATACATAGATAAAAACGAGTTTAGTTTCCAGCGGTCTAAGTGTAACGTATCGATAGCAACCACTTAATCAGATCTCTTTTTTCAAAATATGTCATATTTTTTGACATTGATGTTTTTTCGGTTATTGTAGTCAGCTGACGCGGTATTTTGCTGCCACGGCGTAGCTGAGAGGTGTGTTGTCCGGGGTTCGGTGCTCAGTTGCGTATCGATACAGTGTGCGTTGGGCACCGGCGTCTTATGCGACGTTGATGGAGGACGACGAGTTGATGGTGTGGCGTAAACTCTCGAATAGACTCTCACTGTCACTCTCATACATCTGAAACAAAGAGAAAATAATTATAACACATGTATGATTTACCAAGTCTGTAATAATATAATTAAGTTTATCGTTAGGTGGTAGTAGTGGAAACTGCTGTACCGATTCCGAGAAACACTGATAACATACAAAACTATTATCCCTAGGTTATTTTAATGCAATATACACGCATTATCACGGAAAACCTTTCAGCTTGAACACAAATAAGTGACACAAATTAGTCGGGAAGTTGACATTTATATTATCACACATTATTTCCTGTCAAACTGATTGTGCAAAAATACAGTTTTTAATGTCTGTGTTTGTAAAACATTAGGCTTAGACTAACTGCGTATCATGATAAGAGGAAAAAATGTTATGAATTTAAATGATTAGTATGGGAATGTTGTGATAGGTAGTTAATTAATCATTATTAGTATCAACAATGCTATCATTTATAAACAATGCGACAATTAACTGTATAATGAGAGGTTTTTTACCCGGAATTGGATGGTACTACTTTCGATTTCCGGGATTGCGTTGTATTCTTAAAGACGATTTTATTACATCAGAAGACATGAAATTGCTAAGGTATTAAGTCCTATATACATTTTTGAAAATATGTAGGTACTAGTTGTGTCAATTTAACATCTAAAAGACTGTTTTAATTTTAGATTCGTTACATGGTTTTCGTTAAAATAATCGCATTACCCAATGAGACAGTTATTTTCAATTTAATATGTAATATAATATCGTTTAAAGGGTGAATCAAAAGGTATATTTAACTCATAAATCCCTACAACTTCCTATCAACAAGGTTGACATTCAGCCATTAAAGATATCCTTAGGAAATCCCAATGAGTTGACAATAAAGTTACACAACGTATTCGTAATACGTTCGTCAGTTACCGGGAATTTACGCATAACGTCTTGGTTTTTTGATAAACAGAAACATTTAGACATAAGGAAGTTTTATGAAATTACTTTGATACTTTTTAGATTGAAATTGTATTTTTTAGAAGGGCCGATCAAATGCAATTAAAGAAAATTTGATTAATTAATATTTCCGATACTAGGAGTATCATCTATACTACTCGACTGCCGGCTAGGGGGATTTGGAGAAGCGAGATCTTTGCCCAGCAGTGGAACACGCAAAAAATAACCATTTGCGATAGTAAGTTGTTCATGCAGTTTCTACTACCACCAGTAAGAGTTATAACAAAGCTTAAGGTATGTTAGTGACTGAAAGCGGGTATACCTACATCATCATCGGAGTCGTCGTCGTCGTCGCTGCCGTCGTCGTTGTTGAAGAGCGCGGCGGCGGGCGTGTGGCGCGCCAGGCGGCGCGGCGTGCGGCCGCCGTAGTCCGGCAGCGGCGCCGCGCGCGGCCGCAGGTACTGCACCATGCGCTCGTCGCCGCGCCGCGCCGCTATGTGCAGCGCCGTCCAGCCCGCACAGTTCTCCTGAACAAACACATTCTCATAAGCTTCCGATTCACATCATCCTCATCGTCTAATTGAGCCGCCTCGAGATTGCTGTTAGATCAGTATGATCGACGATTTCGTCCTTTCTTTGCACCCGAAGGCCCCTATCGAATCGACTATTGTTTAACGTCAACGATAAGTTCGAAGCTCATCGACTTATCTATGAGTGACTAATTTATACGACCCATTGTTTGTCTATCGAAAACGAAGTCGTCGACCTATTTACGTAACGTCGACCTACCCGCCTACGAAGGAATATTCCACACGGAGGCTGTTTCCTTGCACTCGCATACCTATACCTGCGCGTGTACGCCGAGTGTTTGTTCCTAACGATAAGTACGGGCGCACAAACGAAAAAACCCCGACGCACGAGATACGACGGTATCGCAGATTAGCGCGGGTTTTCCGACCGTAACAGTGCCACGATGTGACTAACGAACTGACTGATAACCGATTACGATCCCACGATACGGCCTTTCTTCGAGACCGCATCTACGCAGTTCCAATGCTATCTTTAACTGTCAGCCTTTCGAATTTCCCCAGATAACGCGAAAACAACAACAACAGACTTAGAAACGCGACGTTAGAGTCTATAGAACTTTTCCATAGAATCAGGTCTAATTCTGAATCAAATGTCAGGCGCTGCAGAGATTTTCATGATCAGAACAATTATCTAATATTGCAACATTTCCTCAAGCTCGCTTACTTAAAAGTGCAACACAAGTTAACACTAAACTCTGACGAATCGATGAACCAGAAAATTGTGTTGTTCATCAGTTTCTTAGCTTGCTAGGAAAATGTCTAGTATGTTACATGTGTATTCCCCGAGCCAATTATTCTGGTGGCAAGTTTTCCCGTCGACCACTAAAGGTTTTTACGCGAAACCCATGATTTGCGTTTCGGGATATTCTAACAAGTTACAGAGTAGCATTTGGGGCAATCCGTGTTTGCTCTGAGTCACTCTGCGGTTGAGGTTCGTTGTGCCGCGCGTGGCAACGAGCTGAGCCGCTATTTACTTTTGCTTTTGTTCGCTACTAGCCTTGGATACTTGATCTAAATCTGTGGACACCTAGGAGCCTATTTCAACTTATTTTAAGCTTCAATTTATAGTCTCGTTATCTTTCTTATTTATCGAGTTTTTGTGAAGAACATACCTTAGAATTGATATCGGCTCCGTGGTGCACTAACAACTGCAGCGCTTCCAAGTTTCCTGATGAAGCTGCTAGATGTACGCACGCTTGACCTGTAACAAGCAAAACATATCGTAAATATAAATAAATAAAGATTATTATATTACACGATAATAAATTTATACGATGGGATCAAGAGATTATTACTTCAGGTGGGCAAGATACAGAGCAGTGCGCAGTAGTTAGATGAAAGTATGTTGAAGATCAGTTATCGCGGTTGAAATCAATGTGCTAAGCTGATAATACTCGCGAGTTGTTATCGGTTAATTATGGGGAATTCTGACAGATAAGTGAACGACACATGTGTATTGTGTATGTAGCACAGATACGAGTGTTGCGATATTTGAACGTCCTCGTGACACAGCTTGTTTCGTACAGATAGCCAACTTCACCCACACGGAAACATACCTAACAAAGAAAAGCAATTTTGGGTTTTTTCTTAAGGTTATCTTGACATTTAATCATGTAAATACTTAGTATTACTTAGTGAAAAACATTCGAACTGTTGGTTCGATAAAAAAAACCTACAATTATCACAAGTTAGATAACCTTTGACAGTGTAAACTACAAGACGTCACAGTATCAATTGAGTGGCACGCAATACAAACAAGTTCTCACACAAAACATAATATAAACGTTATAACGTCATAGGAAACTGTACAAAATATACATATTTTTTGTGTGAAAATAACTGGATTTGCGATGGTAACATATTCTGAAAACTATGAATACCAAATGTATCATAAAGTTGAATTAAGTTATGCGGCGCGACTGAAACGTAGTAGCGTTTTTAGTTTTGTTTTTATGTGCTCCATTCAATAAATTCAAATATTTGCGTGTAGCTGAATGCGCAAACCCCTAAAACATTGTTTATAGCGGCTGTTCGTCAGCGACGCTGGAACCACTCCAAGTATATTTAAACCGAATCTAAAATAGATCGCTCGCACCAAAATGGCTGAGCGCTTTTTAAAGAAGCACAAGAATTTAGGTGAGCTTATTATAATCGTATCGTTCTGAGCTGGATGTTTAATTTTGCAAGTATTTCACTGAGATTGCGTGTTCAAGTTATTTTAATGTGGCGTAAAGGTGTCATCAAACGTGTGCTCTTCAATGTAGCTGTAGGTGTTGGAGCAAACATCAGAGCAGTCACGTATAAACCGTTAGTGGATTCGTGAGATCTGCGCCTCTGGCGGGTGCCATTTGCTAATTAATTTAAAATATTTGCTCGCGGAACATCACGACGACACAAAGTCGGCTACAGTGTTATAAATATCTACATCACATGCCAGAGCTTATCCCTGGAGACTGCAACGGGTTGCAACTAATTAAATAAAGTCGGTTTTTTCACAAACACGCTACAGGAAATACCTATGCAGCACATAAATAAATACTGCGTATAATATTCTATATTCAAAGGCGGTTTTACCCAGCTATAAATATGAAACAAAATGAAAACGTCATTTGTATTGAACATGTTGTGATGTGGCAATGCAGGAGTACGGACAAACAGTGTGCTTTAATCATCGGTGGCTTGTTGGAGATCCCAGGAGCCTTGACACACACCACCATTGTACTATCCTCTATGCAACACGCATTGCCAAATTAACAAGGAGTCTTTGAATAACTAGACACAAGTTTGACAATAATTCATGCAATGAAGAAGTTATTTTTGTTACAAGTTGATTGGGGACAATCTAGTTTCCAAATAGCGTTTCTAATTTAGATTCAAATTAGTGAGGTGTGTTTAATAGCCGATATCAAAAACATCCACAGCATTATTTACATAGAGGCGATTCATAAATTAAGGTGGCTCCTCTCCGGCTTCGTATGATTCAAATACTAACTATTAATAGACAGAGTCGAGGATGAGTTGGAGGCTACGGCGGAAGAGTAAACATTCAGAGGCATTTCTTTATAGTACAGTCATTGTGTTTCTCGGTAGGTAGGTATTTGTAGCATCTAAGAAAAAACGTAATCAACACGATGATGGAGCACTGAGACAGCTGACTCCACAATGAGACAGAGGCGACGGGCGAGTTTATACTGTGTAGTGGCATGTGTACGGTGTCGTCACACGGGCGGCGCGGGTGGAGCGTGGGGCGCGCGGGGGGACTCCGCCGCGCCGCCGACCGATGGGGTTTTCCCAACAATGTGGCGGCCAGCGACTGGCAAGCGCACGCGCACCTAGAGGTAGACACTCCTCGCCAAATATGGCGCGCCACCGCTGTATTTTCACTGTTTCCGTACGATTCCGCGCTGACAAGACACCTTTAACATCCATGACGTTTAGCATCATTCAATCAACAAAGATCGACGCTACCAGTAAACTAATTTGGTATTCCCCTGCGATTAATTGGATCGATCACAATACTCGAACTGAACGCAATAAAAACGTTATTATGTAAGTTTTTAATAGTATGGTTAAACGACACTTTTCCTTATTTACGAGTCAAAACACCGCGAGTACAACGCGCCGGTGGCTGATAACCGCAAATGTTTATATGAGGGGATTGCCGATGCGTTGCTCTTCTTGTGCTCACTATTATTGAATTCCATGACGAATGACGACAAATTAAAATCAACATTGCTATCGTACACTTTTTCAACCATAAAAAATGTACTGCAGTCTCTTTAAAACCTTCGACAATAATATTTGAATAGCGTTAGATAAAAACGTTGTTCCGCCAGTTTTTGCACAAACCGTAGTAACACTCTAAATATAGGACGTATAATTACAGCAGATATTATATATCTCGTGAGGCTGTTTATCTAATTTATCGTACGGAACCCTGGCGGTGCGCGGATGTGTACCGACTGGTTTTCTCGTAAAAAGCCTTGTGTGGCTGGCAAACAGAGCCAAGTTAAATTTTCAACATAAATATAATTAATCGTCCGTCCGCTGGTGTCATTGGCTGTTTGGGATTTTAGCATATGTATGGGTATTCACGCGCTACGCAGCTGTTACCTAAAGGTGCAAGTATGTGCTCGTCACTGCAGCCCCTCACATACTAAGTATAGTACATCGGACTCACGTCACATATACTTTTTAGTTAACGTGCGTCACATGATTGACCACTGACGATTAATCAAAATACTTACACCTAAATGGAAGACATTAGTTTCAATTATACGTTCGGTTTTCCTTATATCGAATTATACGCAGCGATGTATCATGGCAAAAAACATAACGAAGAATTATGGCACGGCTCAAAGTATCATTCCAATATTAGGAGGTAATATTTATGATCAATGATTTGACTAAAAAGTGAAGGTGGTTTTGAAAAGTAGAGCGTTATACGAGTCGTGGAGCTTTCGAACACGAGTACTTGTAGCCGGCTGCCATCAGTGGTCGGTACACTATGAGAGAGAGGTAAGGAACCTGCGCGCGACTAATCATAGATGAATACATACGCTCCATCCCTCGGAGGTCAAGTAAATAGTCGGTCATGGTTGTTGTCATTAAGATAGCAGTCATTCACCTAAGTCAAAGGCCGTTGGTCAGCCTAAACAACTTTGGCCCCTACAGCTACACGCAAGAAGAATTTCGTTGCTTCTAGAGCCCAGTAGAAGTTTGATAGCACCGTTACTATGTGTCTGTCATCGTTTACATAGCATACATAGTATATATTTACAACAAACGATAAGAGAACAAAGCGAACAATACTTAAGCTACTTTCAGAGATTATAACGTAAACACCGAGTGGCTGTTGAAATGTTTCATGATAATGTATTGCGTCTGACGTGTGTGGGACATTGAAAAACCAGGTTGAACGTTGGAAAACCCCAGCGCTTCATAAAAAACGGTACAAGTGCTTGATAGGACAGATATCTCGGCATGTTTACGACCTCGCAGGTAGATAACACACCAAGCACGGCCCATAAACACGAAAATTATGTGCTAAACGAAATTAACGCCTCGACATATCTGTACAGTGATGTGAAAAACATCTCACCTATAACTTGAACATAGAACCGCGCGATAAACGACAAATAATATCCAACTACCCACAAATTAAAAGATAATGACACGAGTAAACGACAATACGATAAATAACATTAAACATAGAAAATAACAAGTTATGATATAGTAACTACTACAGTCATTTATAACAATTATTTAAATCTCGCTATTTACGTCTGTGGGAAATCCAAATAAAACGATAATTAAGCTAGCCGTCCTTGTGATTCTACGTCAAACAAATGTAGGAAATCACATAATCTTATAATAATTCTATGTCTTATAAATTGGGATACAAAGTTCATCTATGTTTCTATCAGTGTGTAATATGGATGTTATTTCCTTTCCATCATCGTCCCGTATTCTCAATTCATGTCTTCTACAAATCTTGTCTCTATTGTGCCATACATTCAAATCAATTTCTTATTTTAGTCTGCTTCAAAAAAATCCAGGAGAGATAACGACATTTTTAAACTTGCTCACTATATTCGTACAACATTGTTCCATATATAGCCGGCTGGGGTCGGAGACAGACATTTCGGCGAGATGATTTGGCCTGAGATATAATTAGAAAGCTCCCACGTAACACGTTCATAATACATGTGAACGGCTGGGATTTCCGTCTGCATGTAACCGCTCCGAGGCACACTTTCTCGTGGGTTTGCCCACTCATCATCAAAACCAACCATTGTTTTTAACTAACAACTCAGTTTTGCGGTTTTCCTGGGGATTTGCTAACCTTGGCATATTGGACGAGCTGCTTTTAACTTGACTAAGAAATCAGTCGTCAGTGTTGTCTTATGACGTAATCATACACGCTTATTCGGTCACATGCAACCAATTAAAACATTTCGATACTGTCAGAAACTCAGTGGAATAAATAAACGGGGACTATTTTAATTATACATGTGCTACCTTCAGGTGGTATTTTTGTAAAGTTTAACAGACATTCTATAAAAGAAGGACGCGCCGAACAAAAATAAAACTGCGATAAATATACAAATAGCGTACGCCGCGACGCTGAGACGTTCATAAAATATTGAAATTGTCTCCGCAGGAAAAACCATCTCGCTACGTCGACTATTAGCATACTCGTAATGGCATTTCCATTAGCGCTCGAACAATGGTCTGGGGTAACCCGGGCTGTGTGTGCGAAGCGACGTTTGCTCCGGTGCGGGCGTTACACGGTCAAAAAGTTAGCTTTCACTCGGTGAGCGGTCGGGCGTGTTCGTTACGCGACCCGGCGCTCGTAACGTTGGGAATACCCAGCGAGTGGCCGGCGGCCGACCACCTCCCCGCCGCCACCACCATCCGACGAGATAGCGCCTCCGCCACCGAGATATGTTGACCTCTCGCACACACTAACACACCACCATACTAATGAACTCTTCAACGCTACAATAATAAGTATTCCAAATGTCCCCACAAGGTCAACATTTTGGGTAAATCCATATGCAAATGTTATTCTACACTAAGGTAGAATCGAAATTCTTTAGCATCAGGCCCGGCCGTGTTGTTTGCCGACGGAAAAACCAGATACAATAAAGAGCGTAGTGTTAATATATTTTTAATGCAGTTTGCAAAGGCAGGGAATTCCGATTTATGTTGAATCGGAGACGTAGTAGAAGTAAGGGGCGGCTTGTCTTTCAGCAAGATGTTAATTGCGTCAAGAGATGTTTGATGGCATTGAGCGTAATCAAGACCTTGACGGACGTCACTAGTAGGCACGGTGCGTTCACACGTAAACAATGTACGGCGGCTTTGTTTCGCATAGTAAACAGGTTCTAGTTGTTCCTAGCACGACATATCTACTGATATCCTATATCCTAGAGAAGCTCCGTATTTTTTCTGCGAAGGCACGTGACGTGATGTCGTGTCGACACTCGATTCATGTCCGGATCCCAACGTACTACGCGAAGGACAATGCCACTCGTTGCACACGAAGGCAAGCTAGTAAACGACATACGTATGCGCTCGTCTGATCACACACTCACTGCTAGCTAACAGTTATTTAACTCTACCACGGATAGTTAATGAAATAAAAGGTTAAAGATAATGAACACAGTTTGATCATTGTTCAAGTTAAATATTTTTCTGGTACGTGACCCGAATGATGCGAAGATAACGCGTATTAAAGGTGAACCGTGTCGCTTTATACAGTTGTATATGTTCACAATAAAAGATAAAATGGTAGCAATTACTCCAGTTAATGATTTACGAAAATAAACAAGAAAAACCAACGGTTGATTAAATATAATAAAAAGGACTAATCCAACATTTTTATGGACTAATGAAACTGTTGCTTTGCACCAAGTTGGAAAAACCGTTGAGCGGGTTTTTACTCTCCGTGATTCAGATGAACTGTTGCGAACTTAAATGTTACATGTTATAGGTATTATATTAAACGTTGATTTGGTCAAAGTTGTATATTTAGCACGTTTCATCAAATATTTCTCTATAACTACGCGACAAGTTTCTAATACCTACATAATAATAGGTACCTACTTAGGAGTGTATGCAGAATTTGGATTCAACTTCTATAAAGTATCAGAACAAGCTGCTACTTATTGGTAATTATGTATCAAGTATGTTATAGCCACAAGTCTCCGTTTGTTTCCTATCAGTGTTTTTCCAGAAGCGAAAAAATAAACTTATAGGGGCAAATATAACCTGAGGTCATCACAATGGATGATCTCACAATGCCCATATAACGAATTCCTACCGAGTGCCATGAAGGTGATGCCGAGGACGAAAATGATCCAAAACATAAAAATACATCCATGCCACCTGAGACGTATTAAAGCGGAATTTGAACATTTACATTTCTCCCTAACCGAGGAAACTCCTAATGAGGCGTTGATGATGTCATTCATACAAAAAATATAACAGATGGTCTAGTCTGAACAGTATAATTTATACGAAATTCCAGTGGGTAGCATAAGAAACCTATAAAAGCGTGATATCATCGTGAGCAGTATCAGTTACTTACCATTATAATTTTTCTGATTAAGTATTGAGGTAAGGTTGCTCGTGTGTTCTGGTACGAGAGGTAGTAACGCTTGTAGGCAGTCGAAGCGTCCTGAAGATGTGGCTTTGTGTAGTGGGGTTTCTCCTGTCCTATCCCGAACTCCTAGCGATAGACCAGCTAGCACTAGCATCCTGGCGACCACGGCGTTCCCGCTCATTACCGCCAAGTGCAGTGGCGTGTGACCGTGGTCATTGGTCAGGTCTAGGAGTGCTTTGTTCGGACAGATCCTTATCAGTGTGCTGACTGATTTCTCGCATCCGTGTATCGACGCGATGTGTAGTTGTCTGTAACAATATTCGATGTTCAGTTAGAATCATTCATGGGATAGTAGTTACAAGTCATGTTAGGTAAAGCGGTATGCGGCCTTTAGTAGTGGACCGGTCGGCAGGGGCCCGCTAAACTTAGCGTGTGGCGCGCACGTTCGAGACACATCTTTGCATTCTAGACCTCACTTGAGCGTGACGTTATAAACAAAATATTTCCTGCTACGTTTAACGATACTGTTTACGATAACTTGTTTTATATGAATTTAAACATGAACGTGCAGATACACAACAAATTGAATGTGATTAAAGACAAGCATGGTCATTTCGATGTTGAATATATGACTAGTAATTTATCTTCATAAGATAGGAAATATTTATCAATGCTAATGAATCAATAAGCGTAAAGGAAGTGTTTACTTCCTACCGCAGACAAACCCACGCGACATTATGTTTACAAAATTATTGTATTATAAATACTAAGAAGAGACCAAACAATGTGAGCTCATTGTTATAAATAATTCCATATGAAACACGTGAAAACAACATGAACGGGATAATAGGCTGCTTGATTAATTAACCGAAACTCTATTTAGGTTAATAGTTTTGTACATAATAGTAAATATTATGAAATATAGACCACATTGTGACAAATTAAGTACCTAAAGTTTTACTATGATTATGTTTATATAGCTCTATGTGTCTGGTATTGTCATTGATAAAAATATAATCTGTGGAACTATTCTGTTTTTCTCAGAATTGAGAGCAGATTCAAAAACAAATTACACAACAGACATTTCTTAATAAAATTCGCAATCAAAAAGCTCTCTTGCGTTGCTATTATTTGTTTATCAAAGGAAACCCCTTAATCTTGTAATCTATCTAATCTAAACATGAGTTAAATATTTATCATTGTGTAGTAAATTTATTATAAAATCTTAGAGTAGATGATAAAATAAGTACTTAGTTATGTCACACGATTGCTACACAAGTACACTACACATTGTATTGAAGTGAAATAAACCCAGCCATATTGCAGTGACACAAACTCCTTGGGGTTTACCCAAAGGTCATCGTTACTGAACCCAGTACATATACATACTGCAATAGTTTTCCTTACATAACAACACCTAGTTTACTAAAGCCACTACAGCCTGCTTACTTTGCATGTTTTGCGTAACTATGTCAAAATATGCATTTATTGAGGTCAATTAATGTCCACAAGTTTGACCTAGAGGTCAATGACTCAATTTGTTGATAGACTTATTCAGGAATGATTGTTAGAGTGAGATAGGGATGTTTGTTGTCTCTTTTTGTTGATAACAAGGTACTAAAGCAGGAGGTCATTGCTGTGTTTTTATCAGAGCTGAGCCATGACTACTACATGAGTATGTCATTAGATAATATAATCAATGTTTATATTAATATTTATGAACATAATATTCCGGACTAATCTTATTCCTATAGTATATTTAAGAGTCAAATAAAATTAAGCTCATATTTTGTTTTAAAAACATGTGAAATGCCTAACAGTTTCATGTTATTGTACTGTTACACTGTATTGTATAAATTCAATTGTTTGAGTATACCCAGGCAAATTGCCAATGCATTAGTCTTAAAAACAATGTTTGTTTATCAAAGTACAAAAGATTAAAACATGCTCTATCACTAGGTAATTTATTAAAGCATTGCAAGCAACCTAATTACATCTTGTTCATGGAAATATAATGATTTTCATAAATGTTATCTTAGTTATTTCTTACAATTGATAAAACCATAAACTAAGGTCTACTCTATACATCTTGATAATCTCTATGTGTAGACAGAAACAGTAGAACTTGAATCTTTACTTTCACTTTACGAGAATGTTTGTGACCATTGTATGATTAAGATTTAAACTTTTTCTATAATATGGTATGTAAATAGTTGCATGATTCTATCAAGTCTTAAATATATATTTAATATTTAGTAACTAATACCCTTCTTGCAATACCACAAGTCCAGAAGGAAAACATTGACCAACCTACTAGGTAAGTTAAATAAAGCTTTTGGGAAATACCGAAAAAAAACCACAACTCGTTGTCTGTGATGCCTCATTAAGAGATGAAAAAAAATAAAAACTTGTAATCAGAAACTGTTTTTTGATTATTCTAAGCTATTTGAGATTGTACTTTGTAGTTTGTATGGTTAGCGAGTTGGATAAACAGTGAAAATAACATACCTAGGTAGGTAAATAATTAAACATTTGATATTTACTCATATATGATAATAATCAGTAGTACATACAACAGTTATGGAACAAGACAGTTGGAACTTAACTGTCAACTATTTCAACATAACATAATATAACACAAGAACAAGCCTACAGTGAGTAGTATTTGAGATGCAAGATAGACTATAGATTGACTCAACATTGAACTTGGCTATGGGTCTTTGATTAGGCTAAAAGTCACAGTAGATAAGGTACTTACGTATCGCCATCGTCGTCTGGCTGGAAGAATATAACTAAATGTGCATATGGGATGGAACTCGCGTCAGGCGACGTAACCGTGCACACAAACTGATCCGTACCATGTGTACCAGGAGTAGTACTACTATCACTGATCTGCACACTCGCCAAACACTCGCTTATTGTGTCGCAAATACCACTGTCGAGCTCCTCGTGCGTTATAACACCACTATCACACAACACTGTTTGATCCGTCTTAGGCTTCGCCTGAGGCTCCGCTGCAGCCGCAGGCTGAGGCTCAGGCTCAGGCTCCAGTTCACCAGAATACATATCGAGAGGTCCCGACAAAAAACCAGAATCTACATTCTCGTCCACGGGAATTTTGGTCTTGGACTCGTTCTTCCTACTTGCACTCATTTTTGTTCCTTTTATTTAACTGTTCTTTGTTTGTTACACTGACAACTATACTAGTAACGAACGAAATACGCGTGTTTTATAAACTTAGCGATGTATAATCATGTTTTAAAATAAAAATAATGTCGCGTAGTAAACAACTGTTCACAATGAAATCGCATGCGCAATGAATGATCAATGCGCCGTGATGAATGATGATGACTTCGCCCACAATCTCCACTCCACTTGTACTTGTAAATGTATAACGCGTTCGGATATGCGCACGAGTGGACGCTTACACGTTTCAAAGAAAACTGAGCGTTATCGCAACGCTACTTTGTTTAAATACTGCGCTCGGCTATTTTGGGGAAGTTTAAGATAAATAGGTATATTGCTTCTCTGCTCTTTTATACTGCTGCCCTTTTTTTGTTTTACTATAACTTAAAAATACAATGATACTATGAATAGTAGAACTTTTGCATTAATTAGCGGTTAACGCAATTTAAGTAGGTATCTTAAATAGGTAGGTAATTCTGTTCATGTGCAATTTTTATTAGAGTTTTTATCGCTTCAATAACAATATACTATCAAGTACGTCAGTTATTTACGTCAAAAAGTTCAGCAGATAAAATGTAAAATAATTATATTTTCAACACCAAACCACTAAAACATGATTAATTTATTTACCAAAGTTTGTCGTGTTTAAGCAAATCATGTTAATTTTTTATTATTCAATAAATAAAATAAGAAGAAATGAAGTAGAACTCCTTTACATACATTTAAAAGCGTTTATTTTAAGCAACAAGGAACTGTAATGATAATATATGTACCTGGTAATTTAATTTTGTGAACTGAAATAAATTGAATGATATAATGAATACAGCACGTGCGTAAATCCAAATTATTTGAATGTCATTTTGACATTTGTCAATTGACTTACCAATCGCCAGTTGCCGCCAAAAAAGTTGAAAATATTTTGTTTATTAGTGTAAACTGTAAACAGGGATTTATTGTTAGCAGGTGATAAAATATATAACTATACATCGTTTCGCAATGTTCGCCGAAAAAGTGATAGAATTACTAAAGGAAGCTGAAAGAAATCCTGTGACTATTGATCCATTTAACGTAAGTTTTCACAGATTCTTGTAAGACAGTTTTTTTCAGTGTTTGTCAAATTATTAATATTTTCAGGATGATAAAATTCGTCAAATTTTGGAAGAAATGCATTCATTGTTCAGGATGAATATGAACGACGCGTAAGTTAGCAAATTTCACTTTTTAATTTACCTTTTATAACCTTTAATCTATATAAAATGAACATTGTAATTCAGAATGTGTATGTGTGGTGCCTAATCAACTTAATTAAATAATAATTGACATCTGTAAACTTAACTATTATTCAGGTAAGTAGGTTATAAATACAAATTTGATTACAGAAATGCAACAATGGAGAATAAAACTCTTTGGACAACAGTACAAGTGAGGCATTCAGCCTTAGAACGTGACAAACGATGTCTGCTAGCTTACCTATATAGTAGATTAAACAAAATCAAGACATTAAGGTGGGAGTTTGGATCAGTACTGCCATCAGATGTGCGGGAACTGTTGTCGGATGACGAATATGAGTGGTTTTCAAAGTATTCATCCAACTTAGCTTCATATATGAGATCTTTAGGACAAGATATTGGTTACAATGGCATAGATTTAACAGAGAATTTAAAGCCTCCGAAGTCTTTGTATATTGAAGTTCTCTGTATGGCTGATTACGGAAAGCTGGAGTTAGAAGATGGAGATGTAATCTTACTAAAGAAGAATAGTAGACATTTTCTGCCCACGTCAGAGTGTCAGACACTTATTAGACAAGGAATTTTAAAGCAGATTACATGATTACTGTAATATATGTAGGGATCGGACATTTTTATGAGTCTGTAAAGAGTGTGCCTGTATCAGGTTTTGGCTGAATGATTGAAACTTATAAGTGCAATTCTCATTAGTATAAATAAAACAATTTTATCATATTCTAAGATTTTTATTTCTATAAAAAACTTATATTAATTACCTATACCCAACTTAATTGAAAAAATACATACACATACATACTTAAAATTATGCCTTCTCCCCATAGAAGTAGGCAGAAACCAGAGAACACCAACCAGTTCTTCAGGTCAAACTTCCTTTGCTAATTGAAAAAAATATCCAGAGTGCCAACAAGCGCATGTGTAAAATTTCTAGGACACTTATTTTGGCATGTACTTATATCACCTTTTCAACGAAGTAAAATTAAATAAATAGCAAATAAAATAATAACTTTTGATTATTGGTAATAAACATTTAATTACTAGATGTAACTTGTGGAATCACCACAGTTGTGGTGGGTAATGGGAAAACCCATTAGGAAGCAACAATTTATTGGAATCAATCTTTTACACACTTTGTACCTTGGGATTAACATTATTCTTATTTTATCAATAACTAATTATGGTTAGAAAAACCCATTTAAATTTTGAGAAAAAGTTATTAATTTTCCCAGCATTAAGTGACGAAATACACAGGACGTTGGGTTACTATTTCTATGTTAAATGACGCATCAGTAATACATTTGGTTTTGCTTATTATTAAACAAGGGAAAGCCAATAGCTAACGCCATCGCCGCCCTCTTTACTGACCATTTTATAACATCTATAGATTGAGGCTATCTGTTCTTTCGACATATTCTCGTACTTAGTGTTATTCTATTATCTATTCTGCTTTTTCATTTAACCTATTAAGGACTATTACTAGGTACTATTTCTGAAATGGTTCCGGCGCAATGCAGTTCTTGTGCCGAATGTTCCTTTTTACGGAACTCATATCGAGTTTATTAGTTTTTCAGACCTGGATGTATAATCTGAGTACCTCGTGTCTACAATGTTGTGCTTCAATAGTTCCCTAACGATACACAAATGGTGAACTACATTGTGTAGATACTTATTAAAAAAGATTTTCACGGAAAGACATTTAAAATCTTGCTTCAAGATGCTTCAAGATTAAAAATCTACTTAGATATTGTTTTTATTCAGAACGAAGTCTTCGCTAAGTACACCATCCATCGCGCCACTCGGCGAGATACAAATGCAATTTCGTTTCCATCGTCTTAAACTAAAAGGACACAATTGTATAAACAGATTTCAGGATGTTTTATTCATTCGGAATCGTCCTTGCCACTGCCAACCTGTGCCTTTCATTCTTGGCACATTTTTATTCCCTTTTCCAGTCGAGTTTAAGTTTTTTTGTGGACTCTACGTAGCGGCTGCTAGTGACAGTTGCCAGTCTGCCTGCTGCCGTCGTTATCAACAAAAAGTCACCACGTTTTCACGTTTCGTGAGTCGAAAACTAAACGCTGATTTATTTCCACAAGTTAAAAAAGATATTCTTCTGACAGTTTTCGCATTTCCCAGGACTTGAATGATGTATTAACCGCCTAAAAACCTTTTTGCGGTGACTACGTCTCGGGTAAAATAGTGGGAATATTAAGATTATAATTCATACTTAGTGTTTTCCAAATTGAGGTAAAACTTAAACCCAAACGTAAAGGAAATATTTGTGTTGTATGTATGTAGGTGCACACCTTATAATATTAGGTAAACTCATAACCGTGAGTGAAATTCCCACAACGTAAGTACTTAAGTTTACTTAATGTCAGTATTATTTATCCTTGATTTTTGGTTAGGGGAAAATTTTGAAAAATAAGTATACACTTAAGAGGAAAACTAGGTATATTAACCTTGTATAAATAATTGGTTTTAATCTTTACACAACGCCTTGGAGACTAATTAAGATAGGTAGGACATTTCAATAGCTCCAGAAATCATAGTAACATTGTGGCTTTACTTCTGGGAAAGCAACGATCAGAATAAACCAGAAATCATATGATCGTTTCCCTTACATCTCAATATGTTCGCCTTTCAATAGCCGATTACAATGGCACCGTTAAGCCAGCGGGCGGTATAACAAGGAACACTGGGGAACAACGTGCATGCGGCGGCTTACATCGACAAATTCTCAAATTTACTGCCGCCCCGTTATCCTCTACCAAGTATAATGCCCGCTTAATAATATCGACTGAAAATTTACAGCATTTGTTCTATACTTGAAGGGGATTAATGGCTAGTGTTGCGGAGTTCGGATAGTTTTGTGCATAACTTGGTAAGAGCCACAAAGTAGGAATCCGTGGCTGCACTAAATCATGTTAGTGCAGCACTCAGTCCTGCGTAAGCGAGTCTAGCTCTTCGTTTACCTTATCTACTCTCTAAGTACTTTATTGTATGAGTTTTATACCTCGTATGAGCCTTTATAATGGGTGGGAAATTTACGTCAAAATTGCACCGAAACATCGTATATTATGAAAGACTTAGGTAATCTTATATTTGAGACATTTGCTAATGAGACTGTATTTTTCTAGTTCAATACCATTTGATACTTGAGTCATCTATGATTAATTTGATAAAATTCTAATAGCCTAGACTCCTAGACGCATGATGCATTGACAATGAATATAGATTTAGCTACTAGACATGGACGTTTCGAAATGCATAGCATGAGTAATGTCGGTACCTAGAATATAAGGAAACTGCTTGAAAATGTACCCCAGGTGTGTGCTAAGAAACATTGCTCTGTCGTAATCGACTATCGGATGAGTCTTACGCCGTCAATTACTGGGTGTAACCTATAAATAATGTAAACAATATTAATTGGCGATAAAAACAGAGTTCTAGAAATTCTTGCTAGATCTTTTCCTTCCTTGCATTGACTCCTGAGAATTTTCGGCCTAAATGAATAATGGCTTGTTTGAGACATCTCAACAGATCATTTAAGACGGTTCAAAAATCTTTTGAGTGATGTGTAAACGGGTGTGAACTTTTGCCTTTGATTTGTGTGTTTCTAGGATTCCCCGGAGCTCAAAACTCATACTTAACCTACAGTAGCAGTAATAGCAAAAGAATCGGGTAACGGAACTTAATTATTTTACTGGGTTTATACTTGAGGCTAATAGTTCCTTTTGCAATGGGACATTCCATCCTTTAAGGTTATATGACCAAGGTAGCCATAACTTTCGTTGGTAAATACAGTTTTGGTTGCGGTTACCATAATTCAAGTATGAAGACTTGGGCAAACCCGACCAGCCACCCTGACAGAAACCACTAAAGGAATGAGTGGGTAGTTAAAAAAAAACCCGCGTGTAGGTGAGTTGCTTACCAATTAAAATGATTAGTCAATCTTTGCTTTTCAATGGAAGCCTTCGTATAAACCTTACCGTAAGGGATATTGTTCTTACTTGCCGTTTAGTGAGAGAACCGGTAAGGGGGAAGGAAAGGGGTATCTACGGAGGTAACATTCCGTATAATACAATTGGATTAATTTGCATAGAGCTTGTACTTTCTAAGCCTTCGTACTGTCAACTTTACTAGAAGCCAGAAAAGTCAGCTACGAGGCGACTGGCGAGACAGTCAATTAGCAACTGACTCCTGTTTAAGCCATAGAAACTGACTAAAGCCATGGACTATTCAACAGGGCCGTGTTACAGAAGTCCTCGGGAAAATACAACAGTTAGTAATAGTAATAGTTCCTACTACATATGGGTAATTTTATAATGAGAAAAAGTCGAATGATTCCGGCAAACTTCGACGCTATTCATGTCAGAATTTAGTTTTAAATTCATTTGCCATTAGTCATCAATGGTATCCAAACCGGTACGCAATTATTCATCATCGGGATTTAAAAATTATATACATTCAATGCAAATATTATGCACTTACTTCGTGTAGTGAAGTTATATATCTTTTATTTGCGGAAAATACAAAGCTCACGTAATTATGCCATCGGAGGTACCCGGCTTTTGTAATCTTCTTTATTTTACCCATATAATTATACAATGACGTGTTGTGGGTGTGTCACGTATAAAATAATATAATCATAAGTCTATTAGAGGAAAGTTACTCATGTTTATTTATCTGTAAAATTTATTTTAAAATTCTGTTTGCAAGGTTAAATTACCAGCGACAACTTTTTGTTCCGGTTTGTCTCCGAAACGCTGATACTGATATTGATGAGACTTTAACGGAAAGATAACAAGTCAAACCAATTTTTCTTTCGTGAGCGAAGTAGTAGTCTATAATAGGAAAACTTTTCATATCAGTAGTCTTAACGTATAACCTAACGAGGTCATTAAACCGCAAGCAAAGCAAATATGCTGGGTTTTTTGTTCAGATATTCTCGATCACAATCCGGATTTTGGTAACGTGCCCGCGTGCACATAGGCACTATGTGGTAAACCTTTTCCAGTCACGAAAAATATGGGTATTTCCAATAACTGAACAACACAATTTGTTATACCTAAATCTCACACTATTAGTTCAGCTCGAAAAATGAAGGTACTGAGTAAGTAAAGTCATACGCTTTAAAATAATCCCATGATTTATGATTCATGAACGTAAGGACAATTGACAAAACGTGGGTATACCTTACACACCTTTACCTATTCGTACTCTTTATACATCTTTGCCTATTCTTTGGGGGAAAACTGGTGTGTAACTCCAACCGCATAATTAATAAACAAGAAGCAAGTACACCTGTGTTCTTCATAAAACAGCCATGTTTTAGAATGCTATGGATTTTCCACATTTCCTTTACGTCTATTTGTTTTCAATTACATACGCGGACTTTCCTTTGGCCGGCGTCCATGTTAAAATAATAGATCGGCTGAAATAGAACGTTGGAGTTCTACTATTGAGGACGTTTGTTTTGTTTACATCCTGCTATGTTTGTTGGGGAAATGGAAACTTGTATTAGTCATATAAAGACGGTTTCTTACCTAAGATTTTGATACATAGTTTTCAGTATTTGGGCTTCAAAGCAAGTAAGACCAAAATGCCAATTAGTTTAGAATAATAAACCTCAAATTTAATGTTTCTTGAGACTTTTTAGAGTAAATTATGCTATGGTAGGTATAAAATTGTCTTGTGACCTATTCTTACCGTGGGGCAATTAAACCACAGTACCTGACGCAATAAAAAACAGTGAGGTAACGGCAATGACGCCACTATTACAAAACTATGTAGAACAAAGGAAAAACTAGCGTGCCTTCTCATTACATTTATCAGAATTTTCTGACTGCTACACCTTCCATACTCCACATTGAACGTTAAAGATGTTTAATATCCTTGTAATAACTGGTAATTCTGGTAATACCGAGGGTTTGACACATCAGTAAGAAGGAAATTACACCTGGGCTGCAAAAAGGGATTAGCTCATGAAGGTATTACACTATTCGTAATAACGATGATACATTGCTTGTAATGTTTTATTATAAACCTTGGGTTTTCTGCATGAATTACAGACTACCCGCAATGTTGTTGTAGGTACGAAATAATATATTTAATACTAGTCACGTGTTTTCATTAAATACTTCAGTGCAAGAGCACTGGCACCTACATGTCATAATTTGTAGTAACAAAATACATTATCATTTTAGGTTGCTTTTATTTCGCTAAGCAGATAGTTTGAATGTATAGAGACTGTAGGTAATTTTGTTAATGTGGATCGTAATATCGCCTTTTTGCTATAAGGGTAGACAGAAACCAAAGAACGCCACTTGGTACTATCCTAACAAACTTCTCTCGCCTCATTGTCATCCATACATTTTTACAATTATATATATATTCGCTTAGCCTTTGTTCCAAACTATGTTGGAGTCGGCTTCCAGTCTCACCGGATGCAGCTGAATACCAGTGTTTTAGTTTTCAGTGATAAGTTACCATCTCATTATTTTATTACGGGCTTTCCGAATTGGTACTAACAATGTATAAAACACTGCATTGTAATTTGTAAGACATGTGCTGTAGTTACTACAAATTCCCCATGTACCTATTCAAGTGGTTATTGTTTTCGATGTACAATGTTGTGAATCACGGATAATACTAGAGTAGTAAAAAGGGCAGTCCTAAAAACACCAACATTCATCTATCTATCTATCCGACCGGTCATGGCGACCATTTCGACTCTTAATTAGGCTGGCGCTGATACGCTAGATGGCTTATGCTACACTAACCTTAGAGCTATAGCATTGCAACATTTTTCAAATGGTCTCCACCGTCCTCAAAAACGACTTAACGGATTCTTATGGGGTTTTCACCAAAAGATAAAGTGATGAGGAAAATTTAAGTGTGTAATTCGTTGAGGTTGTGTAAACTAGTTGAAATATCACGATGATTGATGAATAATCTTAAAACAAAGAGCTACGATGGAGCTCTGAATTTTTGCTGAACAATAATTGCTAAGTTCGCAAGTTAATACATTATTTTGTGTGTAAAATAGGTACCCATATTATATATATGCTAGACATATGAATAAACAATACAACATTTCTATTGTCCTATTTTAGAGGATAAGTAGGCGTTTCGTATTTGATTTATTGACCAACCAACTATCAGTAATGTGTTTCAATAAGTAAATTTTCAGAAGTGGGTTGGACCTAAGTGACCAAACAAACAATGCAACTCGATAAGAACTGAATCTGTTTAAGGAAGACTATTGTTCAATCATTGGGAGAAAACCCAGGAATACCTATTAATAATTGAGGAAACTTTTGACACTTATATGCACTTTAAAATTAAGCCGTCAAAATGGGCTCCAATAGTTTTTGTCGTTCCACAAGTTACTAAGAATTTCAATTACTAATATACTAACAGATGACCAGATTTAGATCTCTTGTTTTTCTAACCCATACTACTATCCTATTTTTAGGGAAAAAAATAAATTATATACTGTTTTAATAGCTTTAAATAAATTCTAATGTGAGTAAAGATTAAGACAGCTCATGTCGCATCAAGTTTACTTCAAATCTAAATTTATAGTGTTGTTTCAGTGCAATTTACTAAAAATAATTAATAGGTATGAACTTTAAAAAAGGGCATTTGTTTTTTTATTTATTTGTTATGTAAGAAGTGTCTTCTTCCAAATTAAGATAATTCCTAAGATAACAAGTAATCAAGTAATCTAACAAATTGAGTACATAATTACTGAAAACAACTTCAAGGTTCATTTCCAAATAAGTACCAAGGATTGTTCGTAACTCAGATTATTTATTAATCATTTAGTAGGTATCATTATCTATCACCTAGTTCGAAGCCGGTACATTCAGTGCATTGGTAAATATCTACCTAATTTTCCAGTTAGTCACAAGGGCAACTCCCAATTAAATTCCAGATATGGACACGTGAGTGAGGCGCCACTATAAAGCTGATTCACAAAGATCATTAGAATAAAATGACGTCACAGCTTCACAATTGTTGATACGTCACAGTTACTTCTGGCTGTGACGTCACAAATGCCGTGACGAAATATCGTCCCACCGTGTTACTAGAATGACGGCATAGAGAGTGTACAATGTACCTACTTTACGTATGTACAGAATATTTGTAAAATACTAACAACTTCGCAGAACTAGATCGTTAGAACATTTTGTTTTACAAGTTTTGACATAACTTACTACCTAAATAAAAATCAAAAAATTAAGCATGAGTAGGTACAAACCGCGATAGATTATAAACTTCATTTCATGAGTATATAGTCCACATTTGGAAATTGTAAGCAATCTTATGCGCAGTTGGGTATTTGACTACAGTCAAATCAGCTACTCTTTATGATATGTCAAAACACATTTTAGTGTACAAATACGGTGTAGTCACGTTACAGTTTCGTATATTCCTTGATATCAAATAAGTGTCTAATGAAATGTTTCAGTCTGTAAAAATTACAATTTTAACATTAAAATGACTTAGCTTGAGCATTTTAGATGAACCTTTTACGAGTACAAGTTTAATCATTTTTTGGTTAACCCAGTCAATTATCCAGTTCTAGTCTCAATGACGTTAGCGGCCGAGGCTGATTATTGGCGAAGAGGAAATCACGATACAATTAAAGATTATATCATCTTATAAGATTATTACGTAACATGCAGGTACATATATTTATACAGACTTTCCTGTTAAAGGCTTTTTACGATCATAACATGGTGACGTCACTTATCGTATGATTTACTATGCTTGTACTAGACGTACCTACGTCTTAAGAGTGAAAGAGACAGAAATATAATAATTGATTGCTTTGACGTGTTTTGAAATTGAGACGTAAAAAGTGGAGTCCAAAATCTAAAGTTTAATTGGTTAGAACGACATTTAGTCAGATTTATGAGTGGTAGAGTGCGATTAACGAACGTAAGGTTTTCATTCCTTGTACGGCGAAAGAGGGTTCAGTATAGTTTTCCAATAGGTACTTATAAGTTGGTACCACGCAAGTGGTCGCAGGGTCGAACCCGAGGCAACACACCAATGACTTTCAAAGTTATATGTATTAGAAATAATTTATCACTTGTTCAGTGAAGGAAAACATCGTGATACAACCTTGCATGCCTGAGAGTTCTTTAGAACAGTTCTTGAAGGTATGCAAAGTCCTCAACCCGCAATTGACCAGCGCGGTGGACTCAAGGCCTAACCCCTCCCTCATTACGGGAGGAGACCCTTGCCCAGCAGTGGGACATTAATGGGTTAAATTTATTACATATATTATGGAATATTGTGAATAGTAGCTTAGACTTACCTTTTAAAGCCTAATTACACGACAAAGCAATATTATAAATGACTAAGTAAAGGTATCGGTATTTGTACATATATTTGTGTTGCTCGTCGTATACTGCTGATCACGATGAGGCAGTGTGATAACCGAGTCGAGGAAATTGTTATTGTTTTTTTCTTATTTACGTAGGAAACACGGTATGTGGTAGTAGACTCGTACTTGATTAAATGGGACTAAAATCTAAATTTCGGGCTGAAATTTTGCATTCAGGTCAATACAATCGAAAATCGGAAGGGATCGGAACAAAGTAGGAATCCGCTAAGAATTGAATATTTTGATCAATTCTACCACCAAGAGGAGTCCTGTCCTAAGTCACGAACCTCGCGGATGAAGCTGTGGACAAAAGTTAGTTACCTACTTATAAATGGTGAAAAGTGGGTGTTAGTTATAACAAATGTGATGTTTTAAATAAAAAAAAACATTTTCGTTTAAAACATTTTTAAACGAAAATATTTGGTATTTATTTTGCGGCTTTGTTTGTGTAATAAATGTCATAATAAGAACTCATATCAATGTGTTTTCATTGAATAAATATTGTTTATGTGCTATGATATTTCTGTTACTCTAGTTGTTAAAAAGCCGCGCTATAAAACACTCTTCAAATCATTAATTCTACATAATTCAAGACGTTCTCTGTGCATACATACAGAGATAAGTTATCTTCATAATATTGTGTTTTTTTCCTCGTTTCACTATTTTTAGGACGGTCTGAATATAGAGATATGAGGTCGCAAGTACTTGCATACACCACTGTAACCCTACAGGTTCTCCACTTCTGAAAAAGAAACAGATTTTTAGTTGGAATTACAGCACAGTGGTTAAGTTAGTCGCCACGCCGCTACCAGTGCGAGATTTGGTTCCCACGCGGAACATTTATTTGTGCGATCTGCAAATAGTTGTTTCAGGTGGGAATCGAACCGACTAGCATTTTGATGTCAAAAGTTAGGCATTGGTTTGTCACTCAGTCATTAGGTATTAAGTACCAGCTTTTCAAAAATATTGACCCCTATTAGATAAAAGTTTAAACACAATATTTTTTAGTTAACAGCTCTACGTATTTGTTTTTTTACAATATACATTCGGCGAACGTGAATGTTCCTAATGTGTGTGCAGAAATAGGGCGTAAAACACAGAAACAATAAAACAAACGAATTTTCAGAATCGTCCCCAGTGTTTTAGAATCTAGTAAACAGATAATGTTTCTTTGAAATGATTTGACATCAAAACAGCGGAAGATTTATTGGAATAGCCTTGTCGTTTTACAGGAATAACATTCATTTAGCGGATTCACTAGTACATATGATTGCAATTCTTAAAACTATGCCACAAATGAGTTGCAATACGCCTTTTTATCCGTCTAAATTAAGATTAATCATTGAAATAAATGAATTGCACAAAAAATAACTCCATATTATTAATTCACTAGCTGACACGTGCAACTTCGCTTGCGTCACCTAAGAGAATGGGTCAAAATTTTCCCCGTTTTTGTAACATTTTTCGTTGCTACTCCGCTCCTTATGACCCTAGCGTAATGTTATATAGCCTATAGCCTTCCTCGATAAATGGTCTATCTAACACTGAAAGAATTTTTCAAATCGGACCCATAGTTCCTGAGATTAGCGCGTTCAAACAAACAAACAAACAAACAAACAAACTCTTCAGCTTTATAATATTAGTATAGATAAACTGTTGGACTTCAAACATACCTAATGTTATTCTGGGTACGTTATATCTACACCCAGGGTGCCAATTTTCCAAACTAAAACTGCATAAATAGATTTAATGACTCGAAAATCCGACATTGTTCTGCAGTTGCATCATCTACTAATGCGCACATCTGATTAGGTAATCGATACAAATAGTAGATATAAAGATTAAAAGTTAATATGTTTGACTACGTCGGGAGGTCGTGGGTTCGATTCCCTCACGGAACATTATTTCTGCGGTCCACAAATAATTGTTTCGGGTCTGGTTGTACTTTGTGTCCGTTGTTTGTATGTTTGTAAAAGTCCCCGCGACACAAGAGCAATTGTTAGTGCGGGAGTTGTCTTTTAAGAAATAAAAAATAAAATGTTTGTTACACTCTATCGGCTAATTGGCAATACCGATTAACATCTATAACAAAAGTAATCTCAAGAAGAAAGATACAATAAAACGAATATAATTATCAAAGCACTCAAAGAAGTTTGTGCGAAATAAAATACATATTTCTTGTTTGTCATAAAAAAACATTTTCCTATAATGTCAAGGTTATCCCCGGAGTGTTTCATCGTAAAATCTCGAGTATAACATCAGAAAGCGGTGACGTAGATTAATTAATATCTCTCGAGTGTTTTGGGGAAATTCGTCACATTTCGCACACAAGGATAATGACGGGAGGAATATTAATAAACTCGCTAACTGGACTTTCATTCACTGAGAGAAATGCAAATTAAGTTGGTATTATACTGTTTAGTTCGTTTTATTCAAAACTGCATGTCATTTTAGCGTTTAACGTCATAACGCTTGTTATACCCGAAGGTATAGGTGTATATAACACACGGGCGTTTCGTCATTTATAAAGATATTCTTATATTATACCTATTACGCGAGTATTACAAATAATGATCACTTGAAAGAGTTCTTTAAAACAGTTTTTTAATTTATGTAAAGCCAGCTCTTGGCCAGAATTGTGGACTGAAGGCCTAACCCCGCCCTTATTCAGGGAGGAGGCCCTTGCCCAGTAATGGGACATTTATGGGTTAAATGGGTATTGGCGTTTTTAAACTACGAGCTACTATTCCAGTATAAATTAGAAAAAGACCAATAGCATTTTGTTTCACCCAACGGTCGTATTCACTGCCGAGGCAGGTAAAGCCTTGTCGCCATGCAAAAATAACCTGGCGCTAAATATTCTTAAAATAATTATGAAGTAACCACTAATACCTTTTTATATTAGTAACTAGGTACTTATTTGTTTATGATATTAAAAGATTAGAAATTTATTTGAGCTTAAGATAAGACCCACTACTGTTATCTAATTGCAGGTATCTCAAATCTATTACGACGTTTAATAATTAGGTTACACGGCTCTCGGTTTCAGCACCAACGTCCTTTAACTATACTCAGGCCGTTACATACGTGTGAATTACGTCATAATCAAAAGAAGCGTAGGAACTTACGTGACAAGGTACTAAAAAAAAATATCATTACTGTTTCTTTGTAAGCGCTATACTTAAAATATTGATATTGTAACTGTTAGAGTGGGGTCCTGGTGTCCTAAAACACAGGCTACGAGGCTAGCTTAGGCACCAGTCTCCCACAATATGCCTTAATTTATTGTTTGTCTCGTAACTACTCCGAAATTCTTGTATATTGTGGAGAAAATAAAAAAATATTATAATTATTAATGTGTAAGTGCGAGCGAGAGAGTCTATAAAATGACATGACTCAGTTCAGACGTTTGAATGGCCCGAGTATAATATTAAAAAATAGTGAAAAATTCCCTAAATTAAATAATATTATTCATTCTTATCAAAACAAAGTCAGGGTCAAACGTTGACTAATCAGTATCATTAGTCATTAATATTACTGTTTTGATCAAATGTTAAATAACTAGTAGCTTTTTCCCTCGTGTAAAATTCCCTTGATCTTCCGTTTGATCTTGATTTCCCGTAATAAAATTAGAGCATTTAACATTCCAAGAACCAAAAGCAATTACAGTCTCAAACAGTAGTTCCAGAAATCCCCGTACGTAAGAATTAGTTATAACTCTTTGTAATTATAACGACTGTAGATTCAGGAGTCCTCTTAATATTCCCATGCGCAGGCAAATTCAGTTCTAAAAATAACTGCTGGGGAAACCCGAAGGCACGTACGAACTATATTATGTATCCCCACATCCACACATCTGCCAAATTGGCTTCTAAAATGGAATTCCATGATTAATACCGCGGTGGAACTGCGGTCATAAAAACCAGATTTCTCGAAGCATATCGACTTTATTTATGCAACCAAATGATGGGCGGTCTCTGTATGCTTACTAAAGAATTTCCGGCGATACGGGTTTTTCATGAAATAATTGACACGATTCATCATTTTTCTTGATAAATACTAATAATTATATTTCTCGGAATGAAATGATAACGTGTCTAAAATTAAGGTCATGGGCTAAGTGTGTAATGTCAACATTTTTTTCTTATCTGCGGGTTAATGAGTGCAGATAAATAGGTTTCGTATCAATTGTAATTTCGGAGAAATTTATCGAAAGCGTAGAGGAGGAGTCTTAGCAAGAAGAAGTCTCCCATTGGCTGTCGTATAACTTCACTTACATCCAGAGTGTTAAATGGAGCAATTATTTGTAAGTAGGCTAGCAGTGTTGAGATGATACGTGGCGTTCAAGTACTACGTCATTATGCATGTTAAGGCGTAACCATGATTCATGAAAGCAGTAGCATTATAATGGGTGAAGCATGTTTGAAAGTTGGTGGTAGCCAAAACCTAGGATCTATAGGTCACCTAATCATTTAAACACTTATTTTATGGGGTACAAATAGCTATCTATAAATAAATTTAGCGTCGATCAGGATATAAAATGAATTTTAGCAATCACAAGCTTTGATTTTTAGGTTAATAGTATCAACATAATTTTAAAAGGTGTCATAGATTTTCCCAAAAGTTATATCGTTAGGCGGAACTAGGGTACCACGTGTGATACTAAATTCTCTCGCGAAAGGTCTGTAACAAATTTCCGATTTAAATACGATAATTAGGTGTGACACATACTTACTACATACATATCTATACCGAGAATAAACATACAAGATAGCATAGCAACTGGTTTTACAGAAGTACCGCAACTCGTAATAATATAAGTTAAGTGTGAAATCATACAGTGCTGCATCAAAAACCCAATAAATTGAGTGCAAGTTCAACGTCCGTTTGTAAAAACTCGCTAATACCTGTTGTATCGGCAGGTGAGGTCATGGCACATACGTCATCGCTACGTTAGATAACATGCTTACGTATGTTAGTTACTTTTTATAAGGAAATCTTTGAACAAATTTGAAGAATGCCAATACCTGTTTGGAGTTTCGAAATCCCCTTTAGGTGACTGACGAAAACTTTAAATCTATTGCACAAAATTGTATCATTTATAATTCTAAAGTTCAGGTGCAATGCTTGAAGTAGTTCCTGCTCCCTGGCGCATGATGGCACGTCGAAGTTCCACCCCGATGGGTTTGGTCGGTCTAGCTCGTCCGCTGGGAGTCCGACACACGTCTCCGGTCAGCCCGGGTGGGGATATGCATATAGCATTTCCACCGGGACAGCAAAAAAAGAGTAATTCCTACACAAAAGTAGTCGAGGTTACTGTTATGTTTTTATTAACCTTTGCCAAAATCAAAAACGTTCGTACTTATCTGCTTCTTCTTTTCTTGAGAGTGAACATTTTTTGTTATAACCGTCAGGTTTTGCTTGTGCTGCTAAGCCTGCTAAGCCGCTGAATAGATTAAAGTGAAGTTTGTTATAGAGATAGGGCCAAGGCGAAATATAGGGTACAATTTTTCCATAAAATCAACCCTTGAATGAACTAGAACAGGAATGAAAGCATTAACACGAGTGGAGTAGTGCAGAACTTATGTCAAACTAAATGTAAATGTTTCAACAACGTTATATTTATAGAAACTACTCAATACTTACAGGTGTTTTTATAAGCCCGTGTTGTTATTATCAGTGGAATCTCTGTAGGATTACTGCATAACGACAGATAGCGTAATTGACCAACAATTAGATAAGCGATCGTGTTATCAAAGAATGTTGTAATTTCATATTTACTGATTAGATGGCGTCACTATGCGGAAATATGGAACGTAATGTCCGATTTTCGGCACGTGTCATCCGAACTAGACAATTGCGTAGAAGTTGGTGTATTATAAACAGGTATAATAATTTGTATTCCCTCACTCTCATGTTTCGGTAGGACAGGGAAGAGGTCAAACGTTTCAACGGTTCTAGGAATTCTGCGACAGGCTGAAGATTTCTCCCGACTACAATATTAACCACCTGACTTCAATGATCTTCAATAATTGAAAGCTACCTACAAGTCGCATAAATAAATTCGGACCTTGTTTATTTTAGATTTTCCACGTCTCGTCTAGAATATATATTTATGCATTTTAATAATTTGTTAATTCCTAAAGGTCACTAACTACTACCTAGATTTGAGGTATTTAAATAATTAGAGGGGAAAATTTATTAACAATTTTAAGTCTGTACCTACACTGCGTATCCGGCGAGCATTTCCTTTGGAAAAAAGTAAAGTAAATTAGCTTATAAACTATCTCCGTGCATAATTTCCTCAAAATCCATTGAGTTTATATAGAAGATTTAAGAAAACATTCATACATCAAACTCCTTTTCAAAGATGTAAAATAAAGGCGTTTATATATCAAGGTTTTTAGACCAGATAAAATGTAACGTGTCAGTGAGAAAATTCTCGAAGTTTCTCTCCACCATGTTTGCCGTGGTTTGCGGGTCGCCAGTGCAGGGGCAAAAATTAATGGATGTCGGCGACACAGTTTATTGTCGGACTCGACGGCAAGAGCCCAGAGGGCAGGGGCTTTCGGTCTACAGAACCTTTTTCTATTGTGATCATTTGACATTGGTTAAGTGGAGATTCCCATCTCAATCATTGTTTCTTGCTGTTGCGGTGTTAACATTTTTATACGTCATTCTTCGATTTGGAAGGTCGGAAGAGGTAATTTATACGTGGTGATGCTGGCAGTGAGTGGGTGAATATATAGATGGATGGATTACTTAGGAGTCACTCACTGTATACAGGGTGTCCCAAAACTCAACGATAATCCGAGACAGGATAAAAGGCCAAGTCATACCGGTTCTAGAAAAAATAAAAAAAAAATTCTATATCACTTGGTTCAGCAATAATAGACACTTTTCAAAATAGTTGAAATTCCACACCCTTGGTCGCATTTTCAAGTCCTGTGATCACCAATGTCACAATTTCGCTGTGTTTTTTTTTTGTTCAATTTCGTGATCTTCATTAAATATGCTATTAATCGTAAAACAAATTAATGCACAAAACATTGTTAATTTAATAAAAAAAAGTTAAGTTTTAGTGAGTCATGGTTCACAAAAATATCGTTAGTTAACTTTGACGCTTCATATTGAAAAAAAAATGTACTACACTACCCTTGGCAAGTTATTACAAAAGTTGGCGCATTTAATCAAGATTTTAAAATGGTGCAACACTTGCCACTTTTCTTGCCATTAAAAATGTTATTTTTATTTGAACGACGAGTGTCCCCGAAAATGGATCGGACGGAGTGGTACAACTGTATGGCCTCCTCGTTCCCCCGATCTAAATCCAGTAGATATTTTTTACTGGGAATGCATAAAAGAAAAAATCTATTCGAAATCAATACAAAATCTATCAAAACTTCGCCAGAAAATTGAAACAGCGTCAGAAGAAATAAATGCAAGGAATTTTGCTTGACTGGTGCAAAGGTCTTTTGTAAGGCGTTGCAGAGCCTGTATTCGTGCCAGAGGAAAACAATTCGGAATTACATTAGTTTAAGGAGAGTAATTAAATAAGAACGATGGTTCGTTCATTCATTTTTTTTTAATTATTTGTACCTATTATGTTTATTACATTAAATATTGGTTATGCACTGACTCAATTACCTCTTTACTAAAAATAATTGCTTTCCTCTGGCACGAATACAGGCTCTGCAACACCTTACAAAAGACCTTTGCACCAGTCAAGCAAAATTCCCTGCATTTATTTCTTCTGACGCTGTGTCAATTTTCTGGCGAAGTTCTGATAGATTTTGAATAGACTTTTTCTTTTATGCATTCCCAGTAAAAAATATCTACTGGATTTAGATCGGGGGAACGAGGAGGCCATACAATTGTACCACTCCGTCCGATCCATTTTCGGGGACACTCGTCGTTCAAATAAAAATAACATTTTTAATGGCAAGAAAAGTGGCAAGTGTTGCACCATTTTGAAATCTTGATTAAATGCGCCAACTTTTGAAATAACTTGCCAAGGGTAGTGTAGTACATTTTTTTTTCAATATGAAGCGCCAAAGTTAACTAACGATATTTTTGTGAACCATGACTCACTAAAACTTAACTTTTTTTATTAAATTAACAATGTTTGGTGCATTAATTTGTTTTACGATTAATAGCATATTTAATGAAGATCACGAAACTGAAAAAAACACAGCGAAATTGTGACATTGGTGATCACAGGACTTGAAAATGCGACCAAGGGTGTGGAATTTCAACTTTTTTGAAAAGTGTCTATTATTGCTGAACTAAGTGACATGGATTTTTTTTTTATTTTTCCCAGAACCGGTATGACTTGGCCTTTTATCCTGTCTCGGATTATCGTTGAGTTTTGGGACACCCTGTATATTCGATTTGGATTGGATTTTTTCGAGAAAAATTGTTTGCAATTGTTCGAATTATTATTATGAGCCTGTATCGTCCCATTGCTGGGCAACGACTTCCCCCTTAGTTTTCCGCTGTAAACTATTTATTATTCGAATATTTAAAAGCCATAGTCAACACAGACCTATAGTTTTATTTTTAAATTGTTCGTCTAAGCATTCATTCATCTCCATACAAAATTTCACTAAAATCGCTTCAGCAGCTAAGACCGAAAAAAGTAACACCATACAGACAAACTTTGTACTAATATCGATTTCCAGACCTTGAGTGAATGTACCATATGCTGATGGAGCATCATTTTTTCACAAAGTAACGTATAAAGTAATTGGTTTGTCAGTGTTGTTGATCGCGGCTGTTAATAAAACCGCCCAACGTTTTAATCCCTGTGAACTATGTGTGACGTATAATATTGGCACGCCACGTGACGTCATAAGGCAGTTATCAACGCCCGCCAGAGACTGCAGGGCTGCCAACTGAAAAATATAGAAGAAACTTTTAAAAAATCAGCAATCCCGTTTAGAGAACGAAAAGGTTTTGACTGTAAAGTCATCAGTCTGGGCGCCAACTATAATTCAATGAAAACGAAACTTTAGCTGCACTAAATTTTGGTTGATTCTTTACTTTACGATTTCGTTTCCGAGCTTCGTTTGAATGGGATTTTAATCTCCCTACCTTACTAACTTACTAACAAACCTACTATTTGTGTACCAAAAATGTACTTAGACACTATTTGATAGTTATCAAACGGTCACACAAGTTGTTGTGGCCGAAGGGGTAGGGAAAGTGGCACAAAATTGTTGTTAACCGGAAATGCACCAGCAAATCCCGTACAAATGCCAGCCCTGGACTTGTAATATGGCACGAATATGTGAAAATGGCCGAAACAGCGATGCACAAATGGATTTTTGATTCATAACGACCCTTTTTATCGGTGTGAAGCAGGAATACGTAATTTGACACCGAGTAACCGAATGTTTGCAATAGCTTTGTGCATTTGAAGAACAAACGTAATAATCCTACTTCTTACTTGTGATAAAAATGCGAAAGTTTTGATGTTTAGATGAGTGATTGTTGCTCATGCTAAAACTATTTATATTATTGCATTGATTTGGATGAAATTCGGTTTTTAGGTAGTCAATAATAGGATTGACACAAAGTATACTTTTACCTTTTTACTCTTGTGGGCGAAATCGCGAGCAGAAATTAGTGGTACATATGGCATGTTTTCATTTTGTTTTTAATATGTTTGACGAATCGGCATATTTACAAAAAAAGAGAAAGGAAAAGCACAAACATGATGATTTATGAAAACAGAGAAGCGATTTCCTGCTACCAGCTACCGTCTTTGTGGAATCATTCTAAATCTTAAATCCTCGATACGAAGTCGATACAAATAGTTCCTTACAATTGTAGGAAATCGTTCTACAAAGTTTAGAATGGTTAGTCCAAATGAAAAACATATCTAGCGCCCTTTACAGTTGGTACTGTCGAGTATCGAGAGTTTGACATTTAATAATATTCTGCGAAAATAGTTCTAAGCCCGCTAGCGGCGCTGATCAGGTTTTCATATAAAAATCTTCGATAGCTAGCCGGTTGTTGATACTCGATAGTTGTACAGAATCGCAGTATAGTTGTATTATATTTGATGCTATTAATAATATCTGCAGTTGTAGGTTATGAGTCGAAAAAAAACAAGGTAAATTAACAAAATATTTGACGTATACAATTTACTGCATAAGGATAAAAAAACAAGTTTTCCTGAAACATTTTCGAACCGATCTTCGTTGAATTTCGGAGAATTTGACGACTGGTTTCTGACGATATCCTTACACTTTGATTACGATGGGTAAAACTTTGACGCAATGCTTAATCTTTTCCCTGTAAAAGTGTAAACACACTATTTCCTATTATCATTATAGCTTAGAGTTACCTATCTATACTAATATTATAAAGCTGAAGAGTTTGTTTGTTTGTTTGAACGCGCTAATCTCAGGAACTACGGGTCCGATTTGAAAAATTTCAGTGTTAGATAGCCCCTTTATCGAGGAAGGCTATAGGCTATATATCATCACGCTACAACCAATAGGAGCAGAGTACGAATGAAAAATGTTATAAAAACGGGGAAAATTTTGACGCATTCTCTCTTATGTGACGCAAGCGAAGTTGCGCGGGTCAGCTAGTTATCCATAAAAACTACAGTACAGGAGTCTTGAAGTGCTTACTATCTTTCACTAGCTGTGCACTTGCAATTTATTTCGCATTTCCACGGCTACAGTGCGTTTTTAGGGATTTTCTATTTAGTATGCTGTTTTAGAGCCTCTAGACGTTAGGGTCCTTTAATGCGATTTCAAAAATAAGGAGTCTTGTACTCGGACACCGACTTTAAGCTTCTCAGGAGGCAATACATACCAATAATACTTATAATATTTTTTGCATAAGATGTGTTTCAAATTAAATCTTATTTTAGAAATTTTTCGTCTTTTGAAGCCGTGCCCTTGAAAAATCGTTTTTTCTCTACTTTTTCGAATATTTAAAGTTACACAGGCATTATCTCCCATTAGTCATTATTGTAGAGATAAAAGGTTATTAGGTGCACCAATTAAAATTAGACTTTTATATACTCCATTGAACTTTATAACATGATACCGGTTGATATAAAAGGTCAGTAGATAAAATATTGTGTTGAATGTTTCTTTGTTCGTTGTGAGTCAGCGCCTACTGCTGTAGGTATAGGCAGAGTGGCGTAGTTAGCAGATGCCTAGCTAAAATAAACATGCTATGAGTTGGCGATTGGCGCCGCAGTGGGAAAATGACAACCCGGTTAATTTGTACCTATATTGTATTACAAGCTTTATATGACAACTTAGTGAAAACCTTGACATCCAAGATTTATCTAGATTGTAACTAGCCTGCCTGCGACTTCGTCCACGTGGTTCACGTGAGAATTTTCATACAAACTTACATCTTCTATGTATTTTATCTCCTTGAGGTTAGAATTGATCAAAATCCTTATTAGAGGATGTCTACGCCATAACATTTTCCTGCCTGCCAAATGTTAGCCCGACCCGACCAATCTGTCTGTTTCTTAATTTTTTACAGTATATCTACTGAAATGTGTGAAAGCCGAACCGCGTAGGTTAGCTGGTAGTGAAATTAAATATTGATTCAACCTGTTAATTAGATAGACTCACTTATAAATCACCAAAAATGAATAATAGGCTACAATAAGAAACCGTTTGAAAAATTGACAGGTACGCAAGGTTTTCTCTCGATGTTTTTCTCTATATAGTAACCGCTTGATTTACCTACTTCAAATTAACATGACTACCGCAAGTTTTTATGAACGTATCCACAACCAGGACGTTTTTTTCGTCACTAACAGGATTTGGAAAAATCAATTATCATACGATATCTAATACATTACTAACTCCTAACAGATCCTACTAGTGTAATGAGAAAGGTAAATAATATGATTTATCAACTATGATCAATGGATAAAGCCTATTGCATCATTTTGAATACTTTCCTTTCCTTTCCTTGAATCGGTTTGTGCTTCTAAACAATAATGAAAAATACGTAAAGAACTCCGTTTCAGCTTTGTTTGTAAAGGCATACATAATACAAAGGTGGAGCTCGTGGATAAGTAACAGTTGCTGTTCTTTTTAAAGATTTTTGACAGCCTTTACCAGTCGTCAGAAACCGAAATAACTTGCCTGTAGGGGGCCGATAGGCAGTCTCTCCTTGTAAGATACTGGTTTTCAGCTGCATCCGATGTAGCTGGAACCCGACTCCAACATTGTAGCAAGAAAGGCTAGACTGATGATGATGCATACAAAGTGCAAAATATCACTGAAGTCGGTGGTGACTCTAATTCATAGACGTTTGGCTATAAAAGGCGTGATTCTACAAACATATCACATGTCCCTTTATTGTTCATCCATATCTACCCATCAGTGATTCATCTTCAAACGAATTGTGTACCAAAAGTCTGTAATACGACTTAACGTAGATGTTTCTCATATGACATGATTCACGGCACGTGTACAAACCATGATTAAAACAAATACATGGGCTTTCCCCATGGAAAAAATAATACTACAACCGCTAAATATGACCACGTGCATTGCGGTCAAGTTATAGTGCCCATTATATTTTATTTATTTAAAAACGTAGTTTGTTATTTACATAAATACAGGTAACATTTGTGTAAACAGATCGACGTGATTTATAGCACGTATGCAAAATAAGATGTTTTGATTTTGTTGATTTCTTTAGATTGCTGATTTATCTTATACTGCCTGCATTTTCGTCCGAATGGACTTTAGTTTTTCCGTTCTTACAACATAATTATTTATTGTTAATGTAAATTATAGAGAATAAAAAAAGAGAATTTATAAATATCCTCTCTTAGCATACTGAATTTCAACTTTCTTCGTTCAGTAGTTTTGGTTGTGCGTAGTCCATCAGTCAGTCTCTCATGCAGTAATGGAAGAGTTTCATATAATAGTTTATGACCAGACCTATTGGTTTATAAATAGTGCAAGTGATTTCCCTTTAAATAAGACTAAAGAAACAGTAAACTAAAACTAAAACTAACGACTAAAATAACTGTGGATTCACACGATGGAGGCTTGCGTGTGGGCATCAAATTCATGACCTGCCAACATGCGGTGTGATCGAAACAACTTGTGAGGTCCTTTGCTTGAAGTACCTAATAGTAGGTACAATATGTCTGTAAGGATGCTCAGAAATTATATATTTTTTGAGCGTCTTAATGTCTGGAACAGACTGATGAAATTGCGAGATTTTGAGGTATAATAAGCAAGCGCTTAATCAGCTCAAATATTGAGGATAGGTGTAGAAGATTTGACCTCACGCTATTATTTATAGAAGCAGAGTAATATAATACCGGTTCAACTGCGAAGCATTGCTAAAAGCTAAGACAAAAACACGGTGACGGAAAATACATACATTACGAAACTAAGACTATTTCGTTACACGCGATTGCGGGGTAAACCATTGAATAAATAGCTAATAATTAGTAATTGCTGGTTAATCTAAATAACAATATATTCAGATACAAATACTGTTTATTGCATCGTACATTGTATTGAACATTTGTAAGTGTACGTTTGGCGCAGTGGTTAACGTGGTCACTTATCGTTATAATCGTAGCGCTGCGTATGGTGGCTTCAAATCCCACCCGGGACAAATCTTTGTGTGATGACCACGAGTATCTGTCCTAAGCCTAGTTGGTCATTTATCTATATATATGTATTTAGAAGTATATAAGTACGTTTATCAGTTATTTGATTACCACAGTACAAGCTCTACTTAGTTTGGAATCAAATGGCCGTGTGTGAGTTTTCCAATGAAGATAATATTGTATCTAATTTAAACTAGGACATAAAACTAGCAAGATAAGGAGCAGGGCCGAGGGGCAACCGATAGCTAAATGCATCGGTATTACCCAAGAGGTAGAACAATGT